>NC_051154.1:199646441-199668941 GCF_013339745.2 Dermacentor silvarum | reverse complement strand
ACACAACGCCATGTGTGGTCATGTGCGGCAATAAGCTGGATGCTCTTACCATTCAGCTGCATTTTTTTATTGTTATCATTTCATGCTATCTTTTTCTAAAAGAACAGCTGCGTGCACCGAGTGTAGCTGCACTTCTTTTTTTTCGGTGTTCTTCAGCTCAAACTAGTTTTTAAGAAACCACCTGGAGAAAAGTAATTTCTCCTGTTCAGGTTGATTACCTGAAGAGGCGTACTTTACTTACTCGACAAATCGCAATGGCCAATCAAATAACTAATTAAAATGTTTCAAACATTTACGTTTTTAATCTTTTTTAATCATTCATTCGCGAAATTAAAGCCGAGTGTTCGTGAAGTATTGTGTGCTCAGCAGAAATCCCAAGCCTTTTAGCACCACTTTCGAGGAATCCGCCCTTAAAATGCATTATGATATAACATTGGCATTCAAGTAAACCGTTTCCCAATAGCTTCGCGCCAACATTTAGGGACGATAATAACTGCAACGCGCATGAATTTTTTTAGCAGAATTTGTGGTCTGATATCTGCAAAGTCCTGCTATTGTTGGAATTTATACTAAGCTGACCTAACTACACTACTGCTCAGCTTCGATTTCGTAACTTCAAGCTCTGTCTTAAAATAAATTGTTAAAACTAAGCAATACATATTAGCTCTACAATGAAAGAGAGTGAGAAACGAAAAGGGAAAGGGAGTAGAAAGAAGCAGAGCGGGCGCTCTGTTTCTAGTCTCTTTGTCTACTTCTTTCCTTGCAGCTTGATTATGTATTCCTTGGTATCCAACCAAATGGCCCAGCAACAAATTTTAGTGAAATTATTAAAATGCTATTTAGTGAATATGTCAATTAGCAATTAGCATTGTGATCTAAAGTGGAACTGTTCTCCCGTATTTTAGCGGAAACGCCTGAACGCACCGAATTGCTCTACCTTTAACGGATGATTTTCAAGATTGCTAGAAAAAGGATCAGTAGACTTCAGCACTCATTTACTGCGATAGCAACGAGCTTTCACAGCGGGCATCGTTATCAAGAAAAACTTCTTTGCGATACACATATTGACCTTGTCCGCTACAGTATTCACGTTATAGCCTTCGAAGTAGAAGCACAGAAGCCACCACTCTCACATTACTCTCAGTGACTCTGTGGCGTCATTAAGCGTTGCACAATCTACCCAGCACAAATGTTGCGCGGTAGCTCAATGTCTAAAGCGCCCGGCTCCGAAAGTGCATATTGACGCTGGTAAATTCGTTCAAGCCCTACAGAACAGGCGTGTTCTGACTGGCTCGACTTTGGGGGCAACATGGCGCGCTATATGCTGTATCTACAAGCCGGTTTACTGCACGGCCCATCGGCGGGAGCCCAGTGGCTATGACATTGCGTTGTGCGCTGCTGCGCTCGAGGTCACGGGTTCAATCCCGGCCGCCACGACCACGTTCCGACAGGGGCGGAATGCAAAAACGCCCGTGTACCGTGCATTGGGTGCACGTGAAGAGCACCATGTGGTCAAAGTTAATCCGGAGACCCCCTCTACGGCGTCCCTCCATCATAGCAGGTATGCAATGTCATTCGTTCAAGCCGGTAAAGAACGGAGAACATTTTTCACTTGTTTCTTCTCTCTTTTTTCTGTTCTTTATTGTTTCTTCTTTTTCTTTTTCTCTTTTCTTTCTTCTTTTTCCTCTTTTTTCTTTCTTTTCTTTTTTTTCAATTTTTTTTTCTTGCGAGCTGCGCGTACAATGCAGTGGCGGTGGTGGTCGAAGGTCGAAGAATAGAAGCGAGATTCGGCATTTATTCCAAGGTTCGCTTGTGTGAATGCAAATTCATTTCTAAATTTTAGGGGCGAAGCTCCTTAAGGCGGCACCCGTTCGTCCCTCGTCGTAGTAGTAGTGTGTAACCAGTCTGAGAAAAATGAGAAAAAAATTCCGAAGTTGTGTCCGTAGCGCGGAATCGAACCAGGGACCCCTCGCTTCCGAGCGCGCGGCATTAGCCCACTACGCCACGAAGCACACATAGACACAAGCACCACGATGGCAATAAATACCCAACATTAACGAAGGGCCGCGTTTCTAGCGCGTTTACAACGCGTTTGTGCTAGCGCGTTACGGCCCGTGTAAGAAGCTGGTGTAAGACGCTGTGGCCTCTCCGCCTTACCTTCAACGCGTTTCGAACGCGCTGCCCAAGGCGGTGGCAAGTCAAGTTCAAGTCGAGGAGCGTTTATGAATACGGGGGGTATACTCTCTCAGCAGTCATGTGATGGCGTCGGCAAACGCGGTGCACGTTCCGGCATGTGTAAATGGCTGCGTAAGACGCTGTGGCCGCTCCCCCTTACAAGAGAGTACTGCACGTCTCTAACGCGTTTGTGCTAGCGTCCCCTTAAGCGGGAGATCCGATGATTCCCTCCGGAGCTTCGCCCACTCATCATCATTCACCCCGTGGATATGCTGTGATTTTTTTTTCCACAAAATTGCACTTGCGCGTTTCGGCATTGCTCCATGTGCTTCCAACACCACATGCGTGACAAGCAAGACGTCATCAAGCGCTTTGGATTCTACGGCTCGTTGGCCAGCACATCGAGAAATTTATTCAGTCGAGAGCCTTCGAATGGCTCATGGGTCGAAAAATCCGACGACCGTTCGGCGTTATGCCACCAAAATTCAAGTGATGTCCGAGGTGACGTCTCAGACACATTAAAGTAACTCTTATCATGAGTAGAAGCAATTTCGAAATAACTAAGGAAGCTACGAACATAGCCACATTTCGTGACACATGTGCCAGTAAGCCATCAATTTAGTTATCAATAAAAGAGCTCGATTACCTCTGTTCGCATTGAACGGACGCCCTTCTAAATAATCAATGTGGCCACAAAAGTGTCTGCGTGTGGATTTCCCGGTTTTGTTCATATTTACCGAGCAATGTACGCGTACACGTGTCTTATGGCATTTTGAGGAGTAAAAGTGCGCCTGGGAGAACTGGAAATAATCTGTTGTTGAAAGTTAGCGCTGTATTTTGTATAATGTGCATTTCCGTGTTTTTCTGCGCTACAATAAAGTAGACGAACGAAAAAGAAAGAGAAAGCCACGAGCGTTCTAACGTGCCATTAACCACGTAGAACGAGTGGTGAAGTCTAGGAGACCGAAAAATAGAAAAAGTAAAAGAAAAACACGCAAAGAGAAAACAAGTAATAGGAATTAACAACGCATTTGAATGAGAATGTCAAAGTAATTTAATTAATGTCTCGAGAACGTGCAGACTTTCACCTTCATTCTCTTTAGCGTACGCTAAAGTGGCTGTCAACTTTTGTAGCTGGATTGAGAAAATGTACCAGCCGTAAGTGGTCGTGCGTTCTAGGAGGTGTGCAATCTTATAACGGTTCAGAAAGCCGACCATTCGCTTGCCCTCGCGTGATCGGTCAGAACCGCACTTTCATAAGAAAAGGCGCCATTGAGACCAATCAACCGAAAGCAAGGGAAAGTATGGCTTTTCGAACCATTACATAACTGCGGGTGCTGTTGCCTTACTTCGGAAGTGTTGCGCTTCACCGACTGCCTCTCGAGTTTTTCTTTTTTTTTTTTTTTAGTGTGGCACCACCACATCGTAGGAAGCTAACAACCAATTCGGAATCACAGGGCAGGAATTTCAGGGCAACTCAGGGTGCGGAGAGGCCATATCGGGACAAAACACTGCCGCACACGTAAGCCATGGTACAGCGGGACCAGGGCGGTAAAGGCGGGACGTCTGGTCAGCTTATGTGCTAAAAAAGCTGCAGCGCATTAAGGGGCGCATGTAACTGTGCAGTAGCGTTATGAATAGCTTGATCAACGGGCAAACCTTATCTTCTGACAAAAAAATTTCAATTATAGCAATGACCTCTCACCCATTTTTTTTTTCATTTATTCTCTGGCCGCAAGGATACCTTTAAAAATACCATTGGCCTTCAGGAGATAACAGGATTTCGTGATCTCTTTCTTTGTCGATATATTTTCGCCAAGCCTGTCTTTGTTCATGGAAGGCTCTTGCTATTTCTCAGCTGACAGTCAGCTCAATGCTGGCCACGACCGTATTCCTATGTCGTTCCTTGCGTCAGACGCATCTTCGGACAACTCGGCGGAAATTCTCCAAAATATGAGGGGCTCTCGTAAACGATTCAAGTTGCTTGGCTAGAGGCAGGCTAAGCTGCATACCACAGAAACAGAGACACGTGTATTCAGCTTCTTTCAATTAAGAGGAGGAGGAGGAGGAACAAACTTTTATTGAAACAAGCAGTTTAGATGGCTGAGCCTATAGGCCTCCCACGTGGGGACGTCGAGGTCTTGCCTCTTCGTCGCCTCACATGACTAAAAAATATTTGACACCTTCTGTGATCACTGTTTTCTTTGCACCACAAAATCGATCTTCCCCAATTGCTGCACATACGAAATTCCCAACGTTTGTTTACGTCAGCTGTGCGCTTAACAAAAAAAATATTTCACAGCCCGTCCTCAGCACTACCTGTTGTGTTGTCTCGCGCCGACACTTTCTCTAAGCTGACTGTAAATTGCGTGATTGAATTAGTTTTGCCTTCACTTTCCACTAATAAATGCGGTAGTAATCGCACACTAGAACGCGATGTATCGTTAATGCGCATTTTTTTTTTCTTGCAGCTAATGCAGTGAGGTTGAGGAGTAGTCGCCAAGCGTCCGCATGACATTGACCAACAGAAAGCCGCGCTAGTTGGTAAGAATACATTGTTTGAAAGGTAGGCATATAGAAAATACGGACACAAGAGGAACGAACCAGAGCGCACCAGAGCAGCGTTGTCGTCGTGGCCCTCCGCAAGCGGCTAGAAACATTTGAGAAGACCGACCAACTATTCAACTAGCTCAAAGACAACACAGATTGCGGATCTAGTACAACCACAGTATGCAGACTACAAAAGCACAGAACCAGAAAATAATGCTCTCATTGGCCAGATCACACTGGCAGAATTACAGCGTGCCTTAGCAGAAGCAAAGCCGAACAAAGCGCCAGGACCGGACAAAATTAGGACAACATAGCTTCGCAACCTTACGGAAGCCGACCATGCATACTTACTTCGGCAAATGAACAATGCATGGGAAACGGGTGGCTTACCAGAAGAATGGAAGACATCCAACATCATCTTTATTCCGAAGCCTGGCAAGCCCCAAGCCATAGTGAATGTGCGCCCAATATCGCTAACATCATGCGTCGGTAAGCGGATGGAGCGTGTCGTGCTTAACAGACTTCTGAGTTACCTTGAAAAACCCCAACACCTACACAATAATTTGATTGTATGCAGGCATCACTTATCTACTCAAGACCTTCTGCTGCAGCTCCACGAAGAACTCACGAAAGAACCAAGCAGCACTCAGCTTAAAGCCATTCTTGCTATCGACTTCAAAAAAAAGCTTTTGTTAATGTTAACCACGATGCTATGCTGCTAGAGCTCGAAGCTACTGGCTGCGGGATCAAGCTTTTATAATTATATCATGGACTTTCTACGGAGTCGCACTTACACGCTACGACTAGGCGACGCCACATCACAACAGCATTCTCATTCGCCGAGAGGTATCCTGCAGGGTTCAGTGATCTCACCCACACTCTTTAATCTTACCCTGGGCCTGGTCCATAGAGCGCTACGAGATATCCCCGACATCAAATACGCAATCTACGCAGATGACATCACCATCTGGATCAGGAGGGGTTCGCCAGGACACACCCAAAACACCCTCCAACAGGCAATGAACAGGGTTCATAAGGCTGCTCAGACCAATGGCCTTAGATGTGCGCCGGAAAAATCCTAGTTTCCACTGGTCCACCACAAAAGATTGCAACCAGCCACCTTACAAATTATAAATGAAGGCGTGCTGATTGCCCAACCAAATGGTATTAAAATGCTCAATTTCCATATCCAGAAAGATAGATGTCCGGCTACGATGGTGCAGCATGGTGAACAGGCACGGAGAACAGGGCAAGAAAAGGTGCCGCACATGATGCGTAGGGTCGCCGACCGAATGTGAAGGAGGCAGATATGTTGCAACTGCAAAACGTACTAATTATGTCGCGCCTGTGGTACCACCTGCCCTATATAATCTCCGCCAGCAAGATATATATCGCCTTGATTCACTCATCCGCAAGGCAACAAAGCCGTCCATAGGCATGCGTTTAGTGCCAGCACTAAGCTCCTCCTTGTCATGGGTTCCCATAACACGGTGAAGGAAACTAGTCAGTATTATACACCGTCACCAGTAACTCCGTTTGCAACACACATGCCAAGGCATACACATTATCCATAGCATCGGTTATCACCCCCGAACTTCGCCTTTTGTGTACACACGTCCAATACCCCCGAAACAAAGTGAACTCCTAGCCATAGCTCCACCGCCACGCCACATGAATCCCGAACGAGACAAGTATAGACGATGTCAACGGGTTGCCTACTTCAAGAGGTATACGACAAGATACTCTCACGGCATCTACTTCTACGCTGATGCTAGCGTTGGGGCAAATAGCAGTTGTAAATAACAACCTCCAAACTGTACAGACGGAGGTACTCCCAGAGACAGATTCAACTTTAGCGGCGCTGAAAGACATCGCAATTGAGATCAAACATATGCCCCCTAGCAACTCAGCCTACCCAATAATCATATTTACCGACTCTATAGCGGCTTGCAGGAAATTGTTGCACAACGATGTCCACATCGCCACACTTATGCAGGAGCAGCTACACAATCCTTTGGAAATAATGTGGATACCTGGTCATGACGGGTTGCCGGGAAATTAAAGATCTATTCAGCTCGCTAGCGAGACTTTGAACCAGGCGCCCGACATTCCGCAACCAGCCCAGACGACAAGATGGGCTCCACTGCTTCTGCGGCCTTATCAACAGGCAAGACGCAAGTTCCCCAAGCTCAGCAAAGCGCTCAGCCGTGAACAGGGTGTCTGGTCCAGACTCAAACACTCCCTACGCCAGCGCGAATGCACCTCCTCCGCGGGCTCTTACCTGAGGATCCCCCCACCATGCCGACACTGTGGCGAACATCCGAACACACCACATATCTTTGGTCCTGTGAACCACCCCCATCTCCCCTGCCTCCCCCACAAACTTTTCCCCTAAAGCCCATGCCGCGTGACTGACAGAAGCCACCAGCACCGACGACCAAAGCAACCTTGCGGCGTTTATCAGTGCTATACAAGCAAGGATCTTAACTGGATGGCCTTTTCACCACACCCACCCAACATGAAAATATTTTTTTTCTTTCTCTCTTCTGTGCGTATTATGTTATTCACGTTGAGGAGGATTTCGAGAGTAAGAGGTAGCCCGCTTCCTGTCTCATAACTACGTAGCGCAGTAAACTACTATAGTGAGCGAGAGGGCAACGAACAGAGGGCTGCACAAGTGCCACCATCCCTGCACCATTCGCCTCCCCTGGCCAAAAGTAAGCTAGAAAATTTGTTACAATAAAGAAGGAAAAGAAATATCAGCACCAAAATTCACTGATTTTCTATTCTTCAAAACACTGTCTTACAAAGAAAACGAATCTTTCCAGTTCAGTTAAAAGCAAGCGCCACAAAATCCTGCGTATTATATCGAAGGTAATTAGGATGAAAACAATCGCCGCAACCAGGAAAGCCCTTCTCCACTACGCATGAAGGTCGGAATGCAGTACAAACAATATCAAGCATCATAAACGTGGGAACTTTTCACGAGCGCAAAGCATACACAGAACGTTCGTCGAATTGAATAAGCTAATAAGGTAGTCACCAGTACAAGGCCTTTCAACAGAAGTGGAGCATGGGAACTTTAATTCGATCCAATAATTTGTTGGAAGTAACTCGAGAAATTGTTCGTCGGGCTGGAAGATTTGCAAAATCTCATTATCTATACAAAAGAAGGGGGAACGGAGGTGCTTGGTTTTGGTAATCATGACCACATAAAGCCAACAGACAATGAAGCCAAGGAAAGCATCGGGGAAATTAAGTGTGGTTGAAATTGGAATGTAGAAAATCATGAAGAAAAGGGAAATGAAAGTGGACGAAATGATAACTTGTCGCCGGCGGGAGCCGAACCCGCAACCTCCGCATTACGCGTGCGTTGCACCAATTGTGCTGCGGTGACGGCCATCAATTCGTCCACTAACTTGGGTATTTATGTTTACTAGATCTAGCCGTAGGAGTGTTAGCCAACGCCACTCAGAACCATGGTGGGCGGATGTGGAACATCCTTTTTAGTCCGATGGCGTCACGTAACACATGATCTTGGGAGAGCAGGTGCGTGGCTAATAAACCCTCGCATTCTACTTAGTGACATCAAGGCTGCCAGATTCGAGGTACTTGCAAGGAATAAACGAAAGAAGAAGGGGGAACCGAGGGGCTCGATTTTGTTAATCATGACCACATAAAGCCAACAGACAATGAAGCCAAGGAAAGCATCGGGGAAATTAAGTGTGGTGCCCTTTCCTTGGCGTTATTGTCTGTTGGCTTTATGTAGTCATTATTATCTAAACAAAGTAACTTAGCACATTAATGGACTTCTAGTAACTTTTGTTTCCACGATTGCCTTATAGGTTGTCGGATGTTGATGCCTCGTCGAGCGCGAAGCAGGCAACTCGCTTCTCTTGTCTCTCATGCTTCGGTGTTACTTCAGAGGAGCGGCTACACGGTATTGCCAATCAATCAGTGTCGGAGAGCGAGTATAAACTCACAACAAAAATAGGACAACACTTCACACGTAATACACCTACAAATAAGAGATCATAGTACGCCTACAAAAAGTGTACGAACACCTCAGAGGACTTGTTCACGAGCACTCATTTTACAGGAGATTTTCTTGTGTATCTGATCCACAACGAAAGGGAAAGCTTGCTCCAAAACGCTCTGCCTGATTTTTCTTATTATGTTATTTTTATTTTTTTTATTTTTTTGCCCAGGTAAAATAGATTTCTCATCGTTCTCTCTGTACCCTAAAGTATGTTTACTCTATAGTCACGTGCGTGATGGAGTTGGTTGTTTATAAAATCACGAATGCGTAGATTATGTAGGAGTTTTATATTTACGTAAATCCTATTTGCGTTTAACAATGACATTTCCCTCTTCTCAATAGTCATGCAATGCGCAGTTCTACTACAGCATTCTCGCGTTGCTCATTAGAATAAGATCTTATAATCATTCCGCCTTAAGAAAGAGCACATTTCTAGTGGGTTCTTTAAAATTGTGGTATTCAAATAGCTCAATAAGCCGCTTACACGGATGGGCAGCTATGATACTTTGGTCACAGAAGAAGATTTCTTGTGACGTCCGTAGAACAAAAAAAGACGCAACGTTAGCCCAATGGCAGAACTGTGCACAATTATTTTTGCATATTTTTAATAATAGAATGACCGTCGAGTTGAGAAAACGTAGCATCTCTAAAGAAGATAGCTGCTTTACAAGGAAAGTAATTAAAACAAAGTGGTACCTTGCCACACTTCGAAGTGCACAAAGGAGCACATAGTTGTGTACCAGAGCTGCGTCTACACTCTTATATCTCCCAGAATGTTTTACCAGATTCCACTGCCCTACGATGAGTTTTTCCTTAGATGACGAGACTTCTAAGATGTTGCTCCTTGTCTTCTGCATTCCAACCTTCCGCCCCAACCCGTCATTGCATGATGTAGCATTTGATGTGCAAAGAAAAGAATAGGCCCGGCTTCACTGCTGCAAAGGACTAAAGGATGGTAACAGTGAAGTGTAAGAGAATAATGCGATAACTGACGACCGAGTGCTAAGCCCACGCGGAAGCACGTGTGTAAGGGATAAGCGAACAGAACGCCTTGCGGCAGTCGACACACGGAAAAGGATCACAGACGCTCAAACAATTCAAAAACTTCTGTCAGTTTGTCAATTTACACAGATGACATCTGCAACTGGGCTTCCGGAATAACTCGCCCGAAAGTTCGCGCAATGTTACAAAAGGCTGCAACGATGGCATCTACTTATCTTCAGGGACAAGGCCTCGGCGTTTCAACAGAAAAATACGCATTGGTCGCCTTGACGTGAAAATCGATGGCTGAATTCACTGTGGCTATTATTGGCCAGCCTATCTCGTACAAAAGAACCTATCGATTTTTAGGGATCACTGTCGACCGCGACCTCTCCTGGAGCCCCCATGTATCCTACCTAAAGAAGAGACTCCTCTCGATCAGTCACTTTTTCAAAGCCAACGCCGGAAAAGCATGGGGACCGTCGGCGCGCTCTATGCTGCGACCATACAAAGCGCTCTTCATGGGTTTCTTGCGTTACAGCACTCCGGTGTTGTCAAGCACCCGGAGGGCATACCTCAGAATGCTTGAGAGCATGCAAGCTCAAGCACTTAGAACTTGTCTTGGCCTACCCGATGCGCTTCAACAGTGGCAACAATTTCCATCGCAAGGGAACATCCCATCAGAACCTATGTCGCCACAGACACCCTTCGAAATCATCTTCGACACCTTTCCCGACTACGGTCTCAACGACTTGCTTCTCTCTCGGAAAGTAGACTAGATGCAACTTTTTCGGGCATTGTAACCTCCTACCGATCTTCTCTTCCATCAGACTTCACGCCTGCAGCAAGAACACCTTGTCCTCACAAGTGCGGCTCTTCATTCCAGGAGTTGCAAAGAAGTCCGACTTGCCTACTTGTGCCCTGAATCAAGCCGCTCTACATCTGCGTCATGATTTCTACTCTGGTCTAATTCACATTTATACACATGGCTCTTCGACTCTGACAAACTCTACTGATGCGGTAGTTATTCCGTCGGCATCATTCTGCAAGAAGTTCAAGATCAGCCACGTCACAACATCGACAGGGTCTGAACTTGCCGCCCTCCGTAGCGCAGTGCTTTATGTGCGCGAACAATCACCAAATCAATGGGCTATATTTTGTGACTCAACGGCAGCCCTACAGCCACTCTTATCAACTTTGAGCCGCAGCCCACATGAACAATTGGTAGCAGAGATACAATTACGCTACCATCAAGCGGTGGGCAGACGCCACGACATTGTATTTCAGTGGCTACGTGGGCACTGCAACATCACTGGCAATGAATGTGCCGACAAAGCTGCCCGTGAGGCACATGAAGAATGTGAAAGATGCTTAATACCATTGTCAAGAACGGATGCAGCGGGGCAGCTCAGCAGACTTGCCCATATTATAACTCTGAGAAAATGGAATACACCGGAGTTTACCAAACGGAGTATAAGTGCCATGGACCGACAGATGCAATTACAACTTTTACCGGGTTTTAAACGACGAGAAGACACGTTACTCTGCCGCCTGCGAATAGGGGTTTCTTTTACGAACTCCTATTCATTCCTAATTGGAATGGCGGACAGTTCCAACTACAGCACATGTGGTGTTGAGGAAACCACCAGACACCTTTTATGTGACTGCCCCATATACGAAGATGAGAGGAGCGCCCTTCGGATGGCTTTGGGGTACTTAGATGACAGGCCTTTTACGGAGGAGATCTTGGGCCCGTGGCCTCGTGCGTCTTCTATGTACAGAGCTACAAATTTAAAGGTGCTGCTGCGTTTTTGGAGTTGCACTGGCCTGTACGACCGCCTATAACGAAACTCAGCGAGTAACGCTTGACTGTGTAAATGTTCAGGGTGTGAACTTCTGCCTCCCGCCTCCTCTTTCAATCCATTTTCCCCTTCCCCAGTGCAGGGTAGCCTACAGGGCTCAGCCTGGTTAACCTCCCTGCCTTTCCCTTAAAACTTCTCTCTCTCTCTCTCTCTCTCTCTCTCTCTCTCAAGTGAGAAACCTACTCCGACAACTGAGCGCAGTTTCACATGTGTGATATTCCAATAAACACCTGCATCATGTCGCCTTCAACAGACGAAGACGAACGTGACAAGGACGAAGCGCATGCCTCACCACATTGTTCGTCTTCGTTTTTTTATTTCACGCCGGTGTACTGAAAGTATGGATTGCCAACACGATCAATCATACGTTCCTTCAAGTATTCCACTGAAATATTAGAAAATTATAATCGGGTTCCGTAACAAGAATCTTCAAGCAAGACATCTCCAAACGTATTACCATCAATGAAAAAAAGCTGCCTTCTGAATAGGGTAATGGTAGTGATCGCTCAAGTACGCTCGATTTCAATAATACTGTGCATACTTCACTAGAGTAATCATATAATAATTGTACAAGCTAATATTTTCAACAGACATTATATTCACTTAGTATAAACCTCCGAACACGGCTATCATGTGGAAAGCGGAGCATCGCGTAACTGGGCGCTCAGCGACACCGTATACATCATTATGAAAACTAGACAGTTTTCGGGTATATAATGTCGTTGTTTGTAAAATATTTGCAAATTGACGCTGCAAATTTGCTTTTTTTATGCACCTCAAGAAACAATGACGCCAGTAGTCCGCGACAAAACCAGCCTGTGCAAGCTTGGTTTATTTCCCCTGTAAAGCGTGCTTGCTCTGTAAGACAACACTGTTCACCAAAAAAGCCAACATACTGGCAAATGTGTGTGAAGAGCTTAGACAAGCGTAAAACTCTATTGCAGGAAGATTGTCGCACTCTGCGAATCTGACGGGCCACATGACCTTTTAGGGAGTAAAGTGGCATGAAATCATGTCTACGCGTTTTAGTGAAAACTGATTCGTAGGACGTGCGTCGAGCGTCTCATTTCCGGTCATTGTCGTTTGATGCCAGGCTAGACATGAAAAAGAATTCAATCATAGAATACCAATGAAATTGGCAAAAATTATGAGATAATATAAATATCACGCACAAAGCCGAAGTAAGCTGACCTACTGTAAAAATAAATCAGCTGTTCACAAACAGTTATCAACTGTTTATTTTTTTCTAAATATTTCTCGGACTTTCTTATTGCCCTTTTTTCTAAATTACAATGGAGGCGAAATGCTAAAACACTAGTGTACGTAGATTTAGGGGCAGGTTAAAGACCGCAACGTGCTCAAAATTAATCCGGAGTCTCCCACTACAGCGTGCCTCATAATCAGATCGTGATTTGGCACGTAAAACCCCAGATTTTCTTTTTCTTTTTATAGCAAACCTACTAATATTAAGAATACGTACGGTGAAGAATGTCCACTAGAGACCTTCTCACAAAACTTCATTGGAAATTTGTTAAGATAACCGTTGAGATCAGTGCAATGAAAATTAGAAGGTACGTTAATGGTGACGTCTCAGCATATTCGTGTGGGGCAAATGGAGGGGTTACGGTTAATTTGCCAAGGTTCTGATAACTATGCTCTAGAGTAACATACGGTTCTCAAAAGTGCGTGATTTAAGAACTATCGGGCGTATAAACGTTAAGCTTGGTGGGAATAATGTGTGTCTTTGGAGGAATATGTTAAATGAGAAGGAGGGCGCCACTTCAAAGTTTACGTGCTTCATCATCATCAAAATTTTACATTTCATAAAGTATTCCAGGTAGAATGCAAGCGATTAATATTATCAAACGAGGCATGACCAATAAGTAATGAGTTTCTCCGTAGCCACAATATTACCAGTAGCACACGTCTAAATTTTATCAATTGAAGTGTGTTCTGGGGCCTTAGGGCATTAAGAAGGGAGGGGGTACCTTAACTACTAAAAAAACAAAGAAATACAGACATCTAAATACATCATTTTCGTCAATTGCATTTTAAAAGTGATTTGAATCTGTAATAGAAACAATGGAAGTGGGCAAGGCGTTTCAGTCATTGCATGTATGAAGAATGAGTGCGTGAAAGCGTTCCTTTGTACAACAAGGAACATACGCTTTATCACGATGTTCGATACGAGATGATACGAATGAGTGAAGTTGGTTCTTCATGAGTTTTATAATGAGAAAATGCACTAAGTACTGATTAACATTTTGGTGTAACACCTAGGAACACATTGGAAACACTCAGAACAAGGTGTTACAGACACACTGTTTTCTGCGTATGGCTGTAACGGAAAACCGCGCCCCATCGGATCCACTTACTCTTCTCGCTCATTTGGGAACAAACTCTAGAGCAATGTGGAATTTGGTGCCACCACGCAGTATCATTAGATTAAGTGACTTTTTTTCTTGCACCGGGACGCGACGCATTTTCACGATAATCTCATTACGCGCACAAGCAAAACGGGAAACGTGACACGGAGTGCTACAAAGTTTAAGAAAAAAGGAGTGCTACAAACTCTAAGAAAAAAGGCTATATGTGCATGCATTCTGTTTTGTGTCGATAAGCACAGAGCACCAGCCCGAAGCTTTCAAATCATCTAGTAACCTTAAATTGGCTTTTTGAAAATTAGAGGAAGCTGGTGTCAATTGGACTGCAACAGCCCTGATGCGAATGAAGCGAAATAAATATTAGGAACAGAGCATGCTTGAACACTAATTTAGAGGAACGAAATATTTGGAGCAAAATTGTGATTTCCGTGAGGTTCTTGCCACCGGGTTAATCTCGCTTCTAGTCCAGCTAAAGCATTTTTTTTCTCGCCTACTCACTTGACGGAAAAACAACAAACAGACAAAAGTATAAAACGATGGTCGCCATGAAGAGCATTGCAGCGCCCCGCGAGCACAGCTGGAATTTGGAAGCCCCATGTGACCTCAACCCTTTAATAAGAGCGGGTGTTAAACAAAGTACCTCGGTTGAAGCAAGTGAGTCCCCGTTGACATTATATAGAACCCAAACAATGTGTTTGCGGATTTGTCTTGAAAATGGCGAGACATCAAACGTTAAAGGGTCTGACTACATGAAAGTGTGGCTCCTGACTCACGCCCTAGGCTTAGCAATTGCTCTGTAGAGCGCAGCTTTTGCGAGCATTGGCAGTATGATCAGCGAGCAGTGTTCTTCGTGTAAGTACGAAACATACGCTCCACACCGTCCAGCAAGCTATACTTTAGTACAGGAGTATATTTAAAGTGAAGTATGTTTTGGTGAACCATTAAGTGAATATTTTGCTCGGAATTAGCATGTGGCCGCATATACTCTCACACAACCTACGGCAGCACCAACGATGCTTGAAAGCAGGAAATCTTGAAGCTTCCCATTTTCATGGCCGCATTGACAATAGCTGGAAGATTGGTACGAAAAATGTTCTTTAAGTACCTGTCCCGATTAGTCAACATAGTAACAATGGTAGACTTGAATAATCTTCCTGCTTCCATCGTAAGCTATCGTAAGCTCCCCGATCTTTTCTCCTTTGAGACTCCTATTACTGATCACATGCCGGAAGTAAATTATGCATACTGTGAACACCCAATGTTTCCCGCAGTGCTCAAGGGCACTGAGTTGGTGAAGACTGCAAGGAAGGCAGTGTCGTTCGCTACTTCGTCAGGTTTGGCCCTTCCGTACGTCTCAGAGACAAATAACATTGAAGGCTAAACTTAATTTCCACTAAATCTGCTGCGTCTTGCCTTGTTATGAAGAATCAATACACAAGTAATATGCTTGCCTGCGGTGCTATGCAATTTCTTTGTGGTTTTAGCATTAACACAACACGTATAGATTGCAACAAGTGTAATTATATGTGTTACACTTCGATTAAGGTTCTGAGGTGAAATGACCTCGAATGAACCGCGTGCGCCCGACGGGGAGGCAAGCGGACACTCCGGACTCAGTGCATCAGATGGCTCCTGGAAGGAATGGCCATCCGTATGGCTATCAGAAGGACTATAAGAATTCGGACGTTGAATGCCACATTGCAAAAAAGTACTAGTCTTCGCCAACGCTTCCTAAAGGTTAGAAACATATTTCTTTTCTTGTAAGAGCAGTTTCACTTAACGTCACCAGCAAGCAAGTAAAGACTTTTGCCTTTGTACGCCAGAACTTCTTTAGACGCTTATCAGAATATTTTGCCATGATCCCTAATTGATAGACGTCCTCGGTTTCCTCCATCAATGTTTTAGAACGGCTCAAGGCAACTGAGAAAATGCGCCCATTTATACAACTTCCCAGGTCACTGAGGGCATGGTGAAAGCTGTCTCTGAGTAGTGGTGTCGGGCTGCTTATTGTACTTCCAGAACGCCTCAAAACTCTGGACGATCAGCAGGATATTTAGCACAGCTATGCGGTACAGGTAGTGCACACGCAGTCACGCGCCAAATGTCTTGCGAACTTAAAAAGTCTACTTGAAAGTCTCGCTTGTGTTGTGCGGCGAGACCAGTGATCTGTTGCTGCAAGTTCAGAGTTTTCACATTACGCAACACAATTCATATTCTGCCCTTCTTCTTCACGTGGTCTTTCGTAAACTTCAGAGCAGAGAATCCGACTACCGCTTGTGAGAAGTCTTCAAGCACGTGCGAGAATTTTTGGAGCGTTATCGTGTTTCTTCGTTGTTGCTGGTACGCGCCATTCGCAGTTAGTTACGAGTGGTGAAAACAACAAAAAATTAATATATGAAGTTTTTTTTAATTTTGTTTTCCCCAGAACTTATTTAAACATGGACGAGCAGCGAATATATATAAAAGGGTACCAGTCATGTCCCTGCATTGTGTCAGTCAAATTGCAGTCTCATTTACCGTTATACAAGATAAAATTTTAAAACATGACTTATTTGGGGTGCCCTCAGCATTGATGGCGCTGCAGTAAGTGCCATAAAATTGTGGCCTAGGCTGCACGAATAATTTTTAATGCTTCCTTAGGCGATAAAATTTTGGATACCGCAACTAAAAGAGCAAAAAAAAACTGCAGCTCCTTCATGTGATAAGGGCAGATGAACTCACTCAGCTTTGAGGAGAAGTTTTATATTATACGCGCCCGATGCTGCTACACCCGCGCTCAACGTGACAGCGCGACCACAAAGTCGGGCCGTAAAGCCGCCACGCCTTGTGCCGCCAGCGTTGCATCTGCTTTGCCTAAATTGACAGGCAGCATGCGCGCACCGATGGGGCGGATCGATCAACACATAAGCCTAGCCGCCAGAGACGTCATGGCGTGTCTCATCGCCCGTGCAAATCTGTCGTCAACTGGCACGCGCCCGCGTCTGTTCGCGAGCACGCAACTCATCCAAACAAGCGCCACGTTGGAGGCAGTCGTAGAAGGACTCCGAAACCTGCAGACACACTGGATGGCGGGCGGCGACAAAAATATGCGCCCGCAGCAGCCGCGCTCTTCCCAGGGAACACGGTCAGCGCCTAACGTCCCCATCTAACTCTCTTCCCACTCTCAGTCCTTCCCCTCCCCCCGCAGTCACCCCTCATACCGTGTTCTCGATAACGCAGTTGGCCCCCTTTTCACTTCTTCTTGGACGTACCACTTCCTTTATTCCTGCCGTGATCCGCGAATATTAGAAACAATATCATCCGCCAGTGACAAACGGCTACTCACGTCACCCTAATACGCTTTCCCAGCCTGTCCATTGGATTCAAACATCAATTTTCTTGTTATTCGCAATTTTTTTTTTTTCGATTCGATAATGCCGCGAGATTTCCACGAAGGAAGTAAAAGGTTTAGAAGCTTGAATAGTGGGATGTCCGTAAGCCGGTGGTGACCGTACCGAACGCACATAATATGTGAAACGCCCGAGAATCTGCAGTTAAAATGGTACTCTGAACAGCTGGTTGCTTTGAATGAAGTCTTAGACTACATTCAAATGTGCTAGGCCTAATTTAAATTAAATAATTAGGGGCAATTACGCTTATACCATCCACCTCTCATGTGGCTTCTTCATGTGGATCTCTTTACACACAGACGGTGTTCTGAAGGTTTTGGATTTAAATTAAATTAAATATAAACTTACTTTAGGTGTTGAGTGTATGTGTGCGAGGAGGGGGGTATTTGTTTCCTTTCCCTCCCTCTTGCGAAACATGAACAGGTTGCCAGTTCCTTGGTATCCAATAACTACGGCCGCCTCATCTACGAAAAGAAAGTTCGTCGGAGATAGACTTGAATTTACAAGAATTTAAGTCAAGCAGGGTGGAGCTCAGCAAGTGTTTCTTTTCTATAGTACAGTCATTAATTCTTATGCTCCGCGTCCTCTGGTAAACGTAGGGGACGACATAAGGTTTTTTCAGATAAACGGCCTTAGGTTCTCTGGGACCCTTTCAAAACACCTTTTTTCAGACGGAACGCTGAAGCTATGAAACATCGTGGGAGGAGACGACGTGATCGCTGAACTTGGCTGTGCCAATTAGAGCCCAACTAAAACTTCAGAACTTCGCAAGATTTGTACACATATTCAGCGTTGGTTGCGGCAACATCTCCAGTGCTAGCATCCACATTGTCTTGAGTAAGAGAAAAAGGAGCGAAAGTTCCTCTTCCGCAAGATTCAAAGCAAACGGGAAGGTGTTAGCGGTCCTGGCGCCAGAAGGAAAGAAAGTGTACCAAGTTTTTCTCTTGCGTACTGTCTCGTCCTATGTAAAGAGAAGAGCATGCAAGAAGCATGAAAAGGTACTCTTTACAGACGATCGTCTGTAAAGAGTACGTAAAACTAAAAACAAAACCGAGTCAACTACAGACACGAGTCTGTGCAGGCAGATGCATCTTAAAAGCTCGCCGCAGCTGTGTTCTTTGTGAAAGTAAGCTGAACTTGCTTGCGAGGCGTAAAGTAGTTCTCCTTGGGAACTATTCTTCATTCGTCTCACGAAAAGCTGCGCATGCAAGAAAGGTGGACGAGTGAAGACAAGGGGGGTTTTCGCTTTTTTTTATATTTGACGTTGGGCACTTTAGGTTAGCTTACTTTCCTTTATTAATGGACAGAGTTGATACAAAGTGTTCATTGTCTGGGAATAGCATACTTACAAATATGCAGGGTGATGATTTGTTGATTTTATAGAATTTTTTTTTAAATCGCCTGTAGCCCTAACCCGCCGAGGATGACGAGGCCGCCTTTGACGAAGATAGGTCCTCCTATCGAAACGTTGGCCAGCCTTTCTGAGGCACCTTATCCCTGTTTATAATCCTTATTCCTTGTGTAGCACATTGATAGCATAATTCTTGTCGTTGAGCTGGATTATTCGAATAGGCGGACATTACTAGTATAATACACGGAAACACATATCTAAATAATGAACGAAAAGTGACTAATTATCTCTTCTAATTAGTTACTGCAGCGCACATATTACAATTAGTAAATACCAATTGTAGCGAGTGAGCTCGAAAGACGCATCCACTTCAAATGAATTTCGACGATGACACCGATTTCGAGATAATATTTACCAGTGTCGGACGAAATACATGGCCGTTCCATTTACTTTTGTGCTTCAATGTAAAAAAGAGAACTTTAAAAGGTAAGTGGACCAACAGTGCATTTTTACGGCGAGTTTGATGGCTCATATCTCCAAATTGGTGTCATTCGTGAAATTCATTGCGGGTGGACACCTGACATTAAGCGAAAAAAATAGAGCTGGGCAGGCCATGTAATGCGTAGGATAGATACCCGGTGGATCATGAAAGTTACAGAATGAATACCAAGAGTAAGGAAGTGCAGTCGAGGACGGCAAAAAAACTAGGTGGGGTGATCAAATCAGGAAATTTGCAGGCGCAAGTTGGAATCAGCTAGCGCAAGACAGGCGTAAATGGAGATCACAGGGCGAGACCTTCGTCCTGCAGTGGACATAAATATAGGATGAAGATGATGATGATGATGATGATGACACCTGACAAGCTCACCGGCTACAATTCGTAAATTTTGTTATGCCGTAAAGTAATTAATTAGGAAGTTAATTAGCGGATTTTGTTAATGAGTTGAATATGCGTTTTGCTTTTTCGTGGAAGTGATGTTTCGTGGATGTTCTCCTCTCTGAGAAAGTCAGCTCAAGGACTAGAACTGTGATATCTGCTACAGGTGATTATTAAAAATTCCATAAGACTAACAAATGATCACCACGTAAATACTACGTGTGTGTGTGTGTGCGTGTGTGTTTGTGCGTGCGTGCGTGCGTGCGTGCGTGCGTGCGTGCGTGCGTGCGTGCGTGCGTGCGTGCGTGCGTGTTGGCCGCGCCTGGAAGACGCGGCAGCCCTCCCTGAAACGCTGATTTCAGCAGCTGCCGGCAGGCCTCGACTCTAGTTTATGCTTGCGCAGTGGCGGCAGCAGCTCGCATTCCATAAGCGAAGGCAACTTGGCACATTTTTCTTAATAACCAGTCAGTTAACTGCGACGAGTGTTACACTGACTGATGTAGACTCCGAAATGCGATCCTTCAGCAAAGTTTCAGCAAGAACAGTGCAGTCACGTTAACCGAGATATGCAGTCAAGAACAAGTCAAGAACTGAGTCAAGAACAGACACGTTAACCGAGATATGCATGACCCAGTATAACGAGAGCACCTGTCAAACTCTCGCGGTCAAAAGGAAAGTGGTGAACGCTGCCGTGTACCTAGACATACTCATAAGAGGAGAGTCACGTTTAAAAAACAACAGGGCTACACTTGCTCCCGACGAGTATGACCTCTCAAATTGAAGGATTGCTTCACTGCCAGTAATGACACTTCAAGTCACCAGCGGGAGCAGCAACCGCCCTGCATACAAGCTTGCCACTGTAAGTAGGCTTGCTCCCTGTTGCTTCATTTCTTCTTGGCCTTGAAGAGGCTGGTGCAAGCGTACAATTTTTCCGTCAACGGTGCGGCAAGTTGTTTTTCGTTTCACACATTGGCGGAAATATCAACGCTAGAGTCATGTTCACGTTGCCGAAGCGACAATGGTGGAGGCTGAGGCAATTGGTGCGTAGTGACTAACATTGTCACCTGAAGCGAGACACAAAGGGCAACACGAAGTGGTGCGAAAGTCTGCGTAATGCTGCTCACCTGGGTGACTTTGTGGCTGTGTACTCTGCTGCTCGGACACGAGGCCACGGGTTCGACTCCCGACAAAGGCGGCCACATTTTAATGGGGGCGGAGTTCAAAACCGCTCATGTACAGTGTTTTGGGCTCATCGTACACAACTCCAGGATGTGAAAATCAATCCACAACCCTCCGGTACTACGTCTGTCATAGCCCCTTTGTCATAGCCCCTTCGTCGTTAATCTATGCAGCTTTGTTTGTTTAAACGCCGTCAAATAGAAAGCCTGTCTTTTCCTCTTAAAATCGTGTTTCTCTACCCTTGCATAAGAACTTCCGAGAAGAAGCAGAAAGCTTCTAAACTTTAGTACTTGAAATGTCACTTGGTTCCCTCTATCTTCGGAATAAATTCAGTTTGCTACTCTGATGTCAAAAACAATCATACTTATTGAGACGTCATCAGACGTTGCCGTACCAAGGAGCTGTGATTACGTATTTGATCGACGAAAATTTTCTTTCCACGTTCCTTTGAGGGTGCCATAGCTTTAAATTGGAGAGCTGCCTCGCAGTGAGTAGGACACGCATTCACACTATGCGGTATGCGCACTCGGTAATCGCCCATGTTTTCACTTTATATCCCTAACTCGCCCCTTTACGCTTGCTATGCCACTGGCGGTTTTTCGTATATAATTCTCGAGGTCACACAGAAGTCTGTCCTGGTAACACCACGTATATTGCTATTTTAAATCGTTCTTTCCCATATCTAGACTGTCGGAACGTGCGTGGCGACTCAACCGCCTTGCGATTCGCACTCTTTCATTTTAGTAGCGCTCATGTACAAAATTTTCTCACGTTCGCATGTTCTGAACTTCATATGATCCTATGCACGTGAGAGTAATACGAAACAATTTTCAACGACGAAAAAAAAAGAAAACTTCCTCATACGAAAAGAATAAGGGGCGCCGGCATGTGAAGAAGCAATGAAGTACAGTAAAGTAGGCATTCCATTAAAGCCAACGTCAATCTTACAGCTACACAAAGCATCTGAGTAAAGAAGAAAAAATTCTGAAGCAGTTCCTTCCCCGCACGCAGTGCTTTAGGTAGCTGTTACACGAATCGGGAGCTTCAGAACTTCTTCGCGAGGATGCGCGATCGCTGCTCAGTCTAAGGGTGAGCTTGTCTACCTCTCTCTATCTTCTTTTTTAAGCGCACGACGCTACGGGTTCGCAGCGAACGCCAGCCTCTTTTAAACGATCAACGGCACGAAGGTGGCAAGTGGGGCTGCGCACGAGACGCCGCATTCCCTCTTTTCCAGCTCACACCGTAGCATGTGTTGTCATGAATGCGAAACGGAAGAACCGCTTTGTTCCACAAGTAAAACTGACAGGGGTGCGCTTCTCTCTGACGCACTGTGTCAAATACGATGCACCCACAGCGTCGGCGCACAGGCTGACGGGCTAGGCAACTTGTAGGGATGTGCACGAAACTACTACGTCTGTGCATCGCATTTGAAATGCGAACGGTCTTGAATATAAACACGCTTCCAAGCAGTCGGTCTTGCATTTTTTTGCGCATCGGGCACCACTTGAGCTCGGCAGCGCACATATTCTCTCTGTTTCTCCTAGCTCCTAAGCGACAGTGAGAAAGTGTGAAAGGCGGAACCGAGCCTGTTACCAGACGCACACGTAATAATTACTGTATAGGAGAGGAATTACTATAGGAGGTAGCATTTTACATGGAGGCACAATAACCGGTATCATTTTTTCGCTCCTCCCAATTTAAAAGTCGAGGTTT
>NC_051154.1:199528941-199641441 GCF_013339745.2 Dermacentor silvarum | reverse complement strand
CGAAAATGCTCGCGTACCGGGCATTGAATGCGTGTTAAAGAAGCCCAGTTGGTCCCGGAGTCCCCCCATGCGTGGTGCCTCATAATAAAATCGTGGATTTGGCACGGGAAACCCCAGATTTTTTTGTATGTGTGTGTGTGAAAGGGCAGGGATTGCAGTGGGTGTCAAGCTACTGCAAACTGACCGTCAACGACAGCGACTCACCATGAAGCTGCCGGTCACCGCACAAAATTTAACGGCAACAACGAGCGGGGTGGCTGAGCTTGCGAATAGGTTGCGTGTAGACTTAAACGCGCATGCAATGTCTCGGTCTCGCCGCGGCTAACTCATGCGCGAACAGTGGCGCAGTGGAGACCCTCCAATACTGCATTGCGTCTGTGGCATCGTGGGAAGAACTCTTGAGCCCACGTGCACGGGCTGTGGGATGACAGCGTCGAAGCGTTCCTCTGTCCACGCTGCCCCTCACACACTCAGGAGACAGCTTATAAACTCTATGCAACTTTCTAGAGCAGTCGTGCTCGCTACCCGGCTGCTTTACAAGCAACAGTAACCGCTGACTGCGCGGGGACGCGCAACAAACACTCGGTAAAGGGACACTCCAAGTGAGCTATGGGGGGAATGCTCACCTATAGTCACTACCTCTAGATAACTGCGTACTACTCTATCTTTTATGCTATCCTTTCTCCCTGCCTCTTACTCACACGCCTCCCCCCTCCTCTTCTTCCCCTCCCCTCCTCCCCTCTTCTTTTGGACTCTGTTCAGATGTCAGCAGCCAAAGCTAGACAGAGTGCGTCCCGCAGCTATTTCCTGCCTTCCATATTTCTTTTTAGATTTCAGTAAACAACATTTAACTAATATACTACTACTTGCGAGCCGTCCCTCCAAGCGTCGTTCAAGACGGAAATACTCAGATTGCTTGCTGCCACTCGTCCGCGCCTTTCACTCCAAACTTTAATAACCAACCTACTTGCACGTCCTTTATCTCCGAATAGGCACTACAGCGCAGTGCAATCCAATACCATTCATGCGAAAGCTAGCGTCTACTATAAACGTATATCTCTCTGCTTTTCACTTATTTTATTTCGGGCTCTCTTTACGTATTATGATGACACCATAGTTGGAACAGAGCTTAAATATAGCGCGACGATGCCATATTTTGTAGGCCTGCACCTGACATGGATTACGCTATAGTGCTGATGCACTATGCCCAACCATGTATTTTTAACACGAACGTAAAATTAGGGTGCGCATATTCCAAAGTCATCTTTTAACGCCACCTGATGGATTCAGCAGCTTTGTGGCTTCAGTGTAGCTTCAGCCGCAGAGATGGAAAATCTATCAGCGAGCGACTGACCCAAAACAGTAGCTTGTTTGCCAAAGCGAATCGCTTGTTTACGAAAGCAAATCGCTTTTTTCACCAAAGCAAGAGCTTGCAACAATTTCTTTGCAACGAAGTTGGTCGCGGCGACTTCGAGATTCGCTGGTGTGCTTTGCACTGAGCCGCGCAAGCGGTATTTGTTCAAATCCGCTGAATTTCACTTTTCTCATATAGAGCGGCGAGGAAGTAATTGAAGCGCCAGAATACATTCGTTTTTGACAGCAGATCTCAACATCCACACGCGTGTACACACAAACACATACACATGGACACTACGCATATCACGAAGGCACAAGAACACACTCACATACAAGCATTGCAATGCGCGAAAAGGCGCAGACATGAACCAACCCCATGGACCCCAGGAAAAGTAACTTAAGCGAGACCATATGCACAAAATGAAACAGAAGAAAAGGAAGAGGAAGAAGAAGAAGCAGTAGTTCTCCAGAGTTTCAAAATGCAGTCTGCTCACATAATTGCGCAGCAACTGCAACCATCCAGAAGCACTGTGATGCTTAACTCATAGGACCACTGAAAAAATTGGCTTCGTGCGGTTCATGCAGAGTGAGACATCGTGAGTCTCAATGCGTCCAATATACTGTGCTCCCGGCAGCTGTCACTGTCTTGCGTTCTTTTTTTTTTCTAAACACTGCCCACAGTATTTATTACGATCTGTCTCTTGGCCACAGGGCTTCGCGCACCCGTCGTGACCTAAGCGATCCCGCGCTATCGACACAGCCGTGCCATAACGCAGTCTATGACAGCGCAGTAGCGCAAATTGTAAAGCTGCCTTGCTCCGCATTCGAAACTCCGCATTCGGACAGCTGTCGCGCATAGTATTTCAAAGACATGTCTGCCGCTATATGTGGGGCCTGTCAGAAACTCAGCATAGCGATACCTTTCTATAGTAGCGGCATTTTTCACTGAACGGAGGAAATCTGGTTATTGATGACACGACCATCCCTATCAGTGCTTTCAGTAAAGCAAGGTTTCTTTCTGCGTTAAGTGTTAGTCTGTGGTTTGCCTGTATCTTTCTTTTTTGCATAAAAAATGCAGTGTTTTCGTGAGCTTGTGCTAAATTATTGCTCAGCATTGCAGAATATTTTTTTCCGGGAGCCCCCTTTGGAAAGGAGGGGCCGAAAACTTTTCCATTCGTGTCAGCGATACTCGGCGCCGTTAATTAATGTGACCTGTCGGCGCGCTTATTTGTCGTCAAGTTACTGTGAAGAACCCAGAAGCTTTGTCACATACTCTGAGCAAGCTGTTATCGCTTCTCATATATATATATATATATATCTTCTGTGCCGGACATCGCTACACCTTATGATCCTCATGACGAGCCGCTCGAGCGGTGTGGATGGGTGGATGCCAGTCTATATATACAAGGTTGTTTTTTTTTTCTTATCATTAACAGAATTTTAAATATTTCTCGCGACATGTAGCACAATTCTGCTACTTCGGCTGGATTAGTCTCAAAGGTGGACGTTATTAGTACCAGAAATGAAAAAGAATATTTGACTAATTAACAATAGTTTGCCAAATAACTTATAAACTATAACTACTAAAATAACTTATAAACTAACTACTTTACAGCACATATTGCAATTTACGAATTGTAGCCGGTGACTTCTAACGTCATAACCAGGAATGAATTCTACGGATGAAACAAGTCCTGAGATATGCGTTCCCAAGTTCACGACGAAATGCATAGGTGTTCCAGTAACTTTTGAGCTACAATGCATAAAAAGACGCTTTGTTAAAAAAAAACGGTAGGCGACCCTAATCTAGGACTTAGGTGTGTCTTAGTGGCACTCGCACCTCGGCGTTGTGTTCTGTGCACTTGTGTGCGGCAATCAGTGATTTCTAATTAATTCTAATTATTCCAGACACTTGAGTAACTCAACTTGTAACTAAGCTTATGGTCTGATATATTTATATGGAAACCCATGAATTTTGTACTGTACCACTTTTTCTGATTTATTTTGAATTTCTTCTCCGGTCGTCTCAGCTAATTAATATTAATTATTCCAGACCCTTCAGTAACTCAACTTGTAACTAACCTTATGCTCTGATATCATATCTATAATGAAGCCCATGAATTTTGTGCTGTACTTTTTTTTCAGTTTTTTTCTGATTTACTTTGAATTTTAGTCCCCGGTAATCAGAGATTTCTAATTAGCTCGAATTATTCCAGACACTTCAATAACTCAACTTGTAACTAAACTTATGCTCTGATATTATATCTATAATTAAACCCATGAATTTTGTACTGCACAATTTTTTATTTTTTCCGATTTAATTTGAATTTCGTCCCCGGTCGTCTCCGCTAATTAAATTTAGTTATTCCAGACCCTTGAGTAACTCAACTTGTAACTTTATAAGGCCGAGACCGACCAAGCTGTCAAGCGCTTTTTATTCCAAAGAGGAACCGCCCCAGCTCATGCGCGAAGAAGTAATAGAGCACGGAAGATGATGATGGCTATGTACAAATGAAAACGATCAAGTACGTTTATGGTGCTTAGAATATCTATAATGAAACAAATGAATTTTGTACTGTGCTATTTTTTCAGTTTTTTTTTCTGAATTTCATCCCTGGTCATCTTACGAGGTGAACCGGAAGTGCTGCGCAAGAAACGAGACTGTCACTCGATGCGCGTGCCACTAAAAAGTAAGTGGAACACCAGTGCATATTCACCTAAAGTTTAGCAGCGCTTATTTCAAAACTGGTGCTCGTTTCAAAATACTTTTTTCAAGTGGTTATGACACTGAAATAGCTGAATTCAATCCGTGTATTGCAATATGTCCGCTAAGATAAATAGTTAAAGGTTTATTAGTAATTTTTTTAATTATCTAATTACGCATTTTGATTTCCAGTGTTAGTAATGTCTGCCTCTTCGAGCAATCCAGCCCAATAAGTAGATTTGTGCTATATGCCACAGGCAACGTTTAAAAATTCTGTTAACGCTAAAATAAAACACCCCGTATATCCGACAAGCTGACTCTCGCAAGCGTCTGCCATACATATTTCACTGGGTCTTTACAATTTGAAGCTAGCCATTCCACAGCGCTAAGAAATTCCACCCTCTGACGGCAACTATAAGCTGCAAATGTTTGTTAGTTATTTGTTTTGTAATGTCTCACTTAAGATGGCGGTACTTGTAAGATCTGCTAGCTATAGATTTTCTTTATATATTTATGTACGGTCAAAATGACATCAGTCTTACAGAAGATATGAAATACAAGCGTAATTGTTGAACACAGTAGAGACGGCGGCAGGCCCCAGCGATCCGCACTTGCTGGATACAAGCGACCAGAAGCAAAAAGGAAAGAGACAAGTGTAAACACAGACTGTGATCCCTGCCTTGATATAGCAGCCGCTGTGGCTCAGTGGTAGTGGCATTCCGCTGAGCCCAAGGTCGCGGGTTTGATTCCCAATTGCTGTAACCAATAGGCTGTTGTGATGAGGCCAAGTGCAAGAAAGCGCGTCTGTCGAGGATTTCGCGCACAGTAAAGAACAGGGGTTCCAAATTAATCTAGATCCCTGCGTTATGGTGTCACACGTTGCTTTAGCGTTGCTTAGGGACGTGAAGCCCAATCAATCAGTCAGCCAATCTATTGTCTCCTATTTTTTTACTGGTAGACGCATTTTCCCAGCGATCTAGTTGCGCGTCTGTGAACACATATGATTCATTACTTGGGGGATCGGTCCACTCGCCCTTCCTATAGCGCACTGTTTCCGTGATTGGCACAGGTCGGCTTGCGCTTACTACCACCATGCACGTCAAGTCCAGAGCGGCAGCGTCAACTTATGACAATGATGTTTATTTTTGCATCAGTACAGTGTAATGATACGAAGGGCGTGCTGAAAAAGCTGTCACTTCTACAGCTTGACAAAGCCGCAGGCCCCCGCATTGACAATTACAGCTGTGACAAACACAATCAGCCTATAGCTTTTGAGAAATTACACACAAAATTACGCAAATACCAAAGGAAAGTTGTGTACAAAAGGGTAAGCTTACATAATCTCACAGGAATACATAAAATATAATCAAACATTCCTACACAGACGAATGCAAACTTCTACACAGACACAAAAGAAAGATCAGAACAAACATTTCTTATCAATCAAGTAGTCAGGGTTGGCGCTACACCTGAAATTCCGTCACAGAGTTGAATACGAAATGCATGACATGCATGATAACACACGGCGTGCGCTATATGTTAGACAAAGACCGGAAATGTAAAATACAGAACATTAGCGTGAGGAGTCCGGCACTGCATGATATCGCTTTTTTGTGAGCAGAATAATTATTACAGGAGATGCAAGAACATGATAAATAATACTTTAGGCTAATGATCTCCCAGTAAATATGTGGACACACATCGCCCATTATATATGCATCATAACTTTTACGCTTAAAGCAAGCACTTCTTGGACCCCGTGACACCGCGCTCGTGACGTGTGGTCTTCCTTTCGTCCTTGTGCAGTTTTGTCGCCGTAATTTCAGTATGAAGCACTTTCCCCAGACCTCTCAGCGAAATTTAATTAGCGACTACAAAAGAGGCTGACTTTCCGGTCGTTAATTGAAAGCACGAGTTCTTTTCCTTTCTTTTTTTTTTCTTCTTCATAGCTATACGTGCCTAGTTTTTTTGTCACTATCCATGGAGGTATTTAATTGGTGCCTCTTCAAAGGTAAAGTTACTGATCTCGTTAACAAATTCATTCCTACGAGGAATATTTCTCGGAAATCCCCCGGGTTTAACGGTAAGTTACTCACTTTTAAATACAAAGGTGCATTTGGTTCGTAGAGTCAAGGCTGGCAACAACGTGCATGTTTGGTCAGTTTATCGGCATGTTGTCTCTCGGTTTCGAAGCGTAGCAAGAAAGCAAAGCGTGACTTTCCTTCTTTTTTATAGAGCACTTTTTATGATTACTGGTAGCTAACCCTTAAGTATTGTTTGGTATCAGCCAATGCATTAGCTCCCTAAGGAGGAAGAGGAAAAAGACCAGGAAACACAGGCAGGTTAGCCAGTGTGAGTACGGCTGGCTACCCTGTGCTGGGGAAAGGGTTAAAGGGAATAAAAGGTGATAGAATAAATACAAAAAAATAGATACGCAATTCCCTGAGGGGTGTTCGCACTGCAGGGGAGGAGTTTAAGAACCCGTGCCAGCGTCGCGTCCTGTCACCCGGAGGACCAACACGCAGCGATAAAGCCCGAGACGCCCTGGGAAGCATTCAAATACTAGGAAAGCTTTGGAAAGCTCGGGTTCCATGAAAAAAAAAGAAGTTATTACACTACCTAAACACGCAAACTGAATTTGAGTGTTAAATACACGTGTGCATGTTACACCAATGCAGTGGCATGTACCAACTTTACGTTAGACGCATCCGTATATACCAGAAGAAGTCTTAAAATTTTCGCTGCGAACGTTGTCTTCGAACTTTTGTCCTATTTCACCGACAAAGGCTACCCCGCCAGCGCATTCATTTCGCAGATAATGACGTACCACTGGCCCCATCACTGCCACCTTCACAAAGCGTAATCTAAAGTTCTATGAAACACAATCTCTTTGCCATGACTCCTTGCATCATGCTTTTCCCCAGCACTGGTGACGGCAGCCGCCTTTCGGCACTTCCGCACGCCACGCTGGCATGGAGATGCAACGGACATGCTCGCAGCTGCATTGTCGAACATTTCCTGCCACCATGCAGCATCGGTCGGCAGCAAACGGGGAGCGCAATCTCCACATTTGGACAGATAAACTGAACCAGATTAAATAAAAGACACGGAAGCCGTGTTCTGTGCATCCGGAACGAGGTTGCGCAGTGCTTCCTCCCGGCGCAGCGGACGTCGCTTCTATTGACATTGATCTTCCGGCAAGGCCGTCGGAGGGAGGAGCTACCGAAGGTAATACCAGAACAGCGAGAAATAAAAGCAAGTAACGGACTCACACAGGACCACACGAGCATAGCAATATAGGGAGACGGCTTTTCCGGTAACTCGCCTGACTCATGCACTAATATAGGAGCGCTCTTTATTAGCTCCGGCCATTCTAAATAATTTTTTCTACTTGCTTCTGCCTCATTTTACGCGGAAAACCAAGCATCAGCAAACTTGCAGCGAAACGTAATTAAGGAGTGCTAAAGTGTCTGCGTCGTTTCCTTTGTTTCTTTTTCGTTCCTATAGAAGACGACAGGTATGTCCCACGCTAAATAACATTGTATTTTCTTAAAGTGATCACGGGGAAAGTCTTAGGGGCTTATCAAGGAACTAGATAGCTTCACACCACGTGCCTTGAACAGTCTTGAAAACTCTAATAAGATGGAAGGCTAAAATGTGAGGCGTGACATCTGTCACTCACCTTACCTAATAAACGAATAAACGCAAACGCTGTAACTTAAACACCTCCTGCAGTGTTCCGACGACATTTCCATAAGCGTAATTCTACATTGACAACATGCGTGGGCCGTAGCTCCTTGCTTCGTGTGCTCCTAATTATAGCTCTGACAAGCAGCACCGCACAACGTTCCTGTCGCATGCTCTATCCGTGGCCCACCACTTGTGAGTCGTTGTTCAGCAATCTTCATATTGATTTCGTGCTGTCGTCAGTCGAAATTGTGGTACATGGCGACTTCGTCACCCATATAGTCGTTGAGCCGTCACCGTGCCATCGTTATCAACTACACCGTGCCGTTTTCGCCAAAGTGTTCGAGCCGCCTATGGCTGTTTTCCGGAGGCACCTAAGGCTTTTCCAGTTGCCGGCCTACAATATCTGAATACTATTATATTGACGTTTGGTCTCTCCCCTGCGTTACAAGGAGAAAAGTTTAGAAAAATACTCTGCAAGTCGGTGCGTAGAAAAAAACTAAGTTCCAATTTAAATTCTCGTTAAGTAAACTCCTCTTCCATACCCAAATGTATAGAGATAGGCGCTGAATGCTTCTTTTTCCATTATCAACACACGTTGTCATGTGGCATACACGTATGAGTGAAATTGTAGCAAGTACTTCACTGATAAAAAGTTTTTTTTTTTGCATTCAGCTCAGTCTATAATTGCGAACAAATTTGTGAGTATTGGAAACCGAATGCTGTGCTTGCCATGTATACTTGTGGGTTCGGCTGACGACAAGCCCAAGGAAGAAATAAAATTCCCTTGTTCGTTTTATGACCAGTGACAAGGTTTCTCAAGGCTATCAAATTGCACTTGAATTATTTACAATTCTAATATTGGGTTCGATAGTGGCTACATTTTTCTCGATTTCGCCAAAGCCTCCAATACTGTTTCAAAATATTACTGAAGTTTAAACTTGGCAAACTTAACCTTGCGCATATATTAAATACTTTCTTCAAGACTACTCACATTATGCCGACGCTAAAAATCCTTCTTCGGCTTCTTCCCCTGTAACATATGGGGTGCCGCAAAGATCTGTTCTGGGACCTCTGCTTTTTCTTATTTATGTTAACAACTTGCCTGACAGAGGTCACTTTTCATCTAATAAATCATTTGCAGACAATTGTGCAATTAACCATAATATAACTAGCCCTCATGACTCCGTTCAGCTACAAAATGACTTAAGCAGTATTTCTTCCTGGTAGTCACTCGCGCGTGCAACTAAATACTATCAAATGCGACACTATACGCATATCTCGTTGTCCCAGCATTTCCAATATACGTTGTTATTCCCTTAATTGTACTATTCCGGACTACGTTATTTCGTATGAATATATTGGCCTTCATATCACTACAAGCCCATTATGGCATGTACATATGAAACACATTATAAACAACGCCAATTTTACTTTTTGATTTCTACTGCGAAACATTAAATCTGTTCCATATAACATCATACTTGCTCTCTGTGAAGCACTCATTCGTCCAAAACTTAAATTTGCCCAGGCCACTTCGGACCCACCTCATATTAGAAAAAAACATGCCATCAAAAGTATTCCAAATCATGCTGTTCGTTTTATTTTAGCTAACAAGTCCCAATTTTACAGCGTCCCGTCCATGAAACATACATTAAGTCGTCCCGGCTTGCCGTCCAATCGCAAGTTCGCTCGGTTATGTCTTAACAAGAATTGCCATTTAAAACACATCCTCTGAAGCCAGTTCCTAGCACATGTTAGCTATATATCATCCCATTCTGACCCCAATATAAAAGTTGGTGTGCCCTGGGGTAGGACAAACTTATTTTCATTACTCTTTTATTCCTAAACAACCTTGGACTGGAACTGCCTCACTGCTTCTGTCGCCACCATCCCGGACACAGCAAACTTCGAGACAGCGTTTCATAATTTAATTTTAATGAAAGGAAGACTTGTCATCCCCCTAACAGTAGCTCGAAACTACAAAGAAAACCCGTACGGGTTTTTTAGAAAGACAGTTTGGCTATTCAAGAAAAATTTGTCCTGGTCCGGGAAACGCATTCAGGACCAACACCTTTCCGGGGCGGTCGCTCTACCTTCTGAGCTAACCAGGAGGCTAGCTGATCGCAGTGAGAGGCCGACTTCATAGACAACTCGAAACACACGGACACTGATTATAATTTAATTTTGTAACCATGTCAACTGATTCATATATTTTGTTAAAGCTCACTCCTTTCTGTACTGCAATCGGACCATGAAAATAAATAACTGAAATAACGCAATGAATCATTATTGTGCCTGGACACGAATTCTGCGACACTTCACTCAAAACAGACTTCTGCATCTGTGCGATGGATCTTTGCTTCCAGTTCGTTTCTTCGTCAAATTTAAGAAAGTCCCTCCATGTTTCCTGAAACAAACACCAAACCTTCACGCACAGCAAAGGCTGCCACAATGTTTTTTTTTCCTTTTATTATCTCTACCTTTTCTCACCCTTTCACGTTAGTGTTTCTGGGCCAATAACTATATACATGATAGTTTTTTTTTTCCTTCTATCTCAGCAAACGTCACAAATAATTTAAGGTGATTTTTCTTAACAAGGTACAGTGAAGGATACACAAAGATGAAAAAAGAACCCGATAATTTCGGGTCTTTATTAAAATGGAATAGGAAAACGATGTTATGGAAACTGAGGGCACCCTGACATGAAGAACATGCACGGAGCGCGTGCTTGTCTGACATCCGTTGTAGGCAGCAAATCTTCTGTCACGAATGTCGCGGAAAGCGCGGTGAGGGAACGTTATGAAAGGAATGTATGAACACAGGAGTTTCCTGAACAATGCTGAAATGTCGAGAGGGCTTTATAGGCCATCACACCCGTAAGATAATTTCCTGCTGTGGGGTAAAAACTGTTTAGTGACTTTCAAATGGCAGATAAAACAGTTTGCGCGTCCGATATTCACGGTATAGTTGCTTCCTTGGCTATAATTTTGCTTTTATTCATTTTATTTGCGCGTATAAGGCACTTGCCGCTGTCTATACCTGCAAGAAATAAGACGCCCTCAATACATTGTTGAGTGACAACGTGCCACTTACTTCATGAAATCATTTACATACCGGTAATCAATAATTATCTCCGTATACGTTGCAAATTATGATTTCTAAACTTCACATTTTCTGCATTTCTTCAAGTTGGCTATACGATGACGGAAAGTCAATTCGTCGACTAATTGTTTGGAAATCTCCATTCACATGCAGCCATTCACATATTCACATGTCGCGAACGTTCCTCTGTACATAATGTAATTACAGTTTCATACGTAAAACATTAAAAAACCTAATGAGATTGTCCACGTAGGTGTTCTTGTAAGTTAAAGGCGCATACGATATAGTAACTCATGAAGCCGTCCTCGACATCTTGAAGGATTTTGGATAAGGATGCCGTATCTGTCGGTGGATATGCAGCTATTTAAAGAACATGTAATTCTTTATACAAACAGAGGAAGCTGCAACATCACAGCGTGGTACTTGTGGTGTACATAAAGGTGAAGCCCCTGAGCCTCACACTCTTTAACATTTCACTCGACGTCCTTGTTGACAGACTTCCCGATGCGTTCATGCGTCAACCTATGCAGGAAATATCCTCATTTGGTCATCTGAGGCGATACGTCTCAAAGTTCCTGTCCAGACTTAAAAAGTGTCCACAGTAACGTATGCGTACATTCGAAGGCGAGGAGTGGATCTGGCCATCGGAGAAATGCTCAGTTGATCCTTCCACGCGCCACGCAATGATACCATACGTCATTAGCATTAATGGATAGGAAATCAGCTATATGGGAACACCCGTCGCTTCCTGGGAGTAAAAATCGATCGCGACTTGTCCAAGAGAATACATGTTTTTCATTTAAAACAGTGATTTAATATAATCCCCTACGTCCTAAGATTTCTCGCGTAGAAGGTCCTGGGGTGTGTTAGTGCGAGCGATTCTTCAACTCCACAACGCACTACTCATGAGCTTCCTATGCTACAGCTTGGTTGTACTGGGCAAGACCTGCAGAACGAACTATTTGGTGCACGATCAAGCTTTGAGAATATGTATTGGCCTTCCGAGATGTGTACCTTCGGCAACGACTGCATGGTCATCCCGCATGATCCCCCAATCACAACGTACGTAAATTCCAGTTGAGTCTTTGAGGATGAACATCAGACACTTCGCCCGGCTTATATCGCACCATCTTGTCTCCCTTCTTGTGGAAAGGCCACGTTCAGAATTTGGCGGTATTACTGCTGCCCATCATGCAACTTTACCATCGAACTTTACAGCTGCAGCCCGACCATGTTTACCACTGTAGTGCATACATCCCCTTCAAGCTCTCCTCACCATTCCTGACATCAAAAAGAAAACCGAGCTGTCATCTTTAACCCTAAAACAGGCTGTGTTACTGTTCCTGCAAAAAAAAATCAAAGTAGACTCCTTCACATCTACATGGATGGTTCCGTTTCATCTACTAACTGAGCAAGTGTAGTGGTCATTCCCGCGAGACCCATCATCGTCAAATTCTCGACGTCTCATTTGACGTCATCGACGGCTACAGAACTTACCGCCCTCCGTGCAGCTCTGGCGTTCATAATTCAGAAGCCGTCAGAGTCATCGACCATCTTCTATGATTTTAAGGAAGCTCTCAAGTGTATTATGTTGTAATTTCATCTCAGAGCAAACGAACAACCAGACGCTCACATCATACCACTACATCACCATGCCACCGACAAACGAGATAACAAAGCAAATAAATGAATACCAGGCGACTGCAGCATCTATGGCAATGACCGTGCGGTTGAAGCCCTTAGCCCATGTTACTATCTATTATGCAACACTCACTAGCGAGAATCGATGCAGTTACAAGGGTTGGCTTGCTAGCACGCGAGCTTACATTGGCACAATAGAATTCGACGAAATTTAACAGTCGTCTCTATAGCTTGGATACCCGTCTACAGCTCCACGTTCCACCTGAGATATATGCATGTGAATTCTGACACAAAATGCATCCTACTACGTAACTCATCTTCATATGAATTTTCAATTTGTTGTGTGTGAATAAAAAAACATATTCTAGACCAGGCAGATTACAGCTCGCTGTTGCATAAATAGTCGACAGAGCACGCTGATACCTACTAGCTCTACGGTGCCCTACAAGAAATGCCCTCATATCACGAGCTCAAGAAACACTTCTCTGCCGCCTGTGGCTTGGCGTTGCCTTCACAACAACACTTGCTTTTTGCTTCGGAATGACCTACAGCCCTAGATACAATAGCTTTGGCAACGTGGAGACTATTGCGCATCTGCTTTGTGAATGTGCTCGCTTCAGTGGGGCTAGATAAAAACTTTCAACCATGCTAGATAAAGTGATCGATTGTCCTTTGTCGGAAGTTCGAATCCTAGGACACTGGTCCAAACAGCACTCAACATTTTGAGAACTGTCGTGCGCTGTCTCACGCTCATGTGCAGCTTTTCGCGCTTCTTTTTTTATTTTAGCTCGTCTCTCTACAAACTTTAAATCATTTAAACCTTTTAAACATCATTAATTCATATAAACCAATGACTCAAAAGTCGTGCAACCACTGAAGTACGGAAATAAAGAAAGTATGTTTGTAAGGAATAAACTTACTTGGGCTGGTAATTTTTCACCGCGTGCTGTGTCTTCCCTCACTTCGGTGATTTGCGCTGCATTTCATTAATTGGCTCCCACGACGCCCCACAGGATCGGCCACTCGCAAGGACGGATCATAAGAAATGAATGGCCGTCAATGGGCAAAAATCTTCACAAGTCTTGGTAGGCAAAATCCATCCTGAGCCCTACTACTGCGGCACCCAAACGGCCTTGAATGCAGCTCGAGAAAAATTCAGCAATTAGTTTTCGCGGCACATTGGTGAGTTTTGGGACTCCTCCATGTGGCGGACTTCAGCGGAGAAGAGAGCCAATCCAGTGTAGCCAATCAATTTGAACGGGTGGTAATACGGGAAGCGCAAAGGATACTTCGGGGCTTGCCTTCGTTTCCTGTTCTGTGCTTATCGACGTGCGTCGAGTGGACACAGACGTGACAAGGTGCGCACCCCCTTAGACTCGATAATTGGACAGGCAATCAGCAGACAGTCCGCTCGCCTAATTCGGCAGCCCTTTCTTCGGCCCTAGAAAACCTCGTCGGTTTACCCTCGGGTCCGTGAGATCGCCAGGCCAAAGAGATGTTCAATCACTTTGCACCGCGACACACGCGACGTGCGTGAGGGTATAACGCACATGGGCAAATCTTCGACCCGAAGCTCAGTGCAGTGCTTTTAGGGCATCGTGGAGCTAGCAGGTATCAGTGTGTCCTGCTGACTATTTCCGTGACAGTGAGCTGTAATCTGCCTGGTACGCAATATATTTTTTTCGTCACATACAACACACTGAAAATTCATATAAACATGAGTTACGTATTAGGATGCATTTTACGGTAGGATTCACATGCATATCTCGTAGTTTGTTAGTTCTGATCAGCACAGCGCCTCCATCACCTATAGTACCCTCTAGAGCGCACAATCGTAAAAGTGTTCGCAAAATGGCTTGTACGCCGCAAAATGGCTTGTACTGAGATACTATTATTCAATGCTGGGAGTTATTCAGGCGCCCTTTTGTACCTTCTGAGTGTACTAACTCTCTGGCACGGTGCGCTTCCTCAATAACTGACGCCATGTTCATGCATATTGTAACTATATTAACTACCCCCTAAATCATGTTTCGAAAATGCATGCCCGAAAACAAACAAAAACAGTGAATACTGTGCAACTGGCAACACATTACAATATATTTTACATGCCAGAAGTGGTAATATTTGCCCAGAAAATGTGCACAGTAGTGTTTTTTTTTTATTCCTTTTCTGCTCTTTTTCTTTTATTTTTTATACGATATTCAATGATATGACTAAACTGGTTCCTTTGAGACCACACAATATTTTACACAGTGCTGCAGGAAATTCACTGCATTTGTTCCCATTAAGTGTGTGGAAGAAGCTCCCGGCAGAAATGTTGAACCATCTTGCTGCGAACAATCCACGCACTAACCAATGCCTATGCAAGGCTCTGTGCATAACAGAGGTGCGAAGATACGTTTTGTGTAGTGGATATAGAAAATATTAAATATTGTATTGTGCATGATCGATAGTCTCTGGTATCTTTCGACGCTTGAGCTTTACTGTCGCAACTAAATACATGTACAGCCTGTTCACACGGCTTCAAAAAAATTTGCAGTGGCTTAGCTCGGCTATGCCAGGATATACGTAGCGTTAGCAAAGGTTCAGCTGATTATTCTTAGCTTATTCTTAAGATTATTCTTAAGATAAGATTATTCTTATGAGTCAAGCTTCTCCGTTCTTCTGCGCTGTTGAGCAGCATTTGCGCTCTCCTTCTCCATGGCTATACCACACTGGCAAACGCCAGTCAGAAACGCAGCGGCTCCAGCGCAGTGTCAGACGGCGACTGCACAGCGAGCGCGCGCCGGCGCCAGTGCGTCTACCACGGCTACGACGTCACTCCTCTGGAATGCGCAGACCGGCGGCGGTGAGTCGCGCGCGGCGGCGGCGGAGTGCGCGAGAGGTGCCGGCTCCGGTGGCTCCGGTGCGCAAGCCGTGTGACATCACTGATCCTTGCGCATGCGCAGCACGGCTCTTGATGTGCCGCGCGAAACGGGCTTGGCTAGGCCAGTGTAGCTAACGCTACAAAATAAAAGCCCTTTTCGCTGTAATAACTTGTATTTTCTTTGTGTGCGTCAACGTCACTTCAGAAAGTGTAAACAAATGAAAAGTCTGACATGCCCCCTTAAAAACGAAGCTAAATCCTAAATTTCAAACACGCTACAATAGAGCTAAGGAATAGATTTTTGCTAGGCTAAATAGCCAGTCATCGTTACGTTTGGTTAAGACGAGCAGGGCTGCTTCATTTTCCCCAGCAGAATTAAGAGATAAGTGTGACCATCTTGTGACAAATTCTCTCTGAAATAAAAGAAGTACGACAATGATTTACACAGATGCGTAATGGCTTGCTTCCGCTATGCTGTTTGTATTTGCTGCAACTTTTACGATAAATCGGCTGCAGCCTTAGGCAGTGGTTTGGACCTATGTTAACGATAGATTACTTAATTACTTTGGGGATTTGCCGGCTTTGGTAGCTGCATAATTTTCATGAGGTATCACGTTTATAATGCATAGGAACGAAAAGACTTGTGAATTCAGCCTAGAAGTGTGGTTTAGTACTATAAAGCTCGACATACACCTAAATCAACTATGACAATTTCTTTTTCTTTGTTAGCTGGTGTCGGCCAAATGTGTATTTAAATGACGGCAACCTATTTACATACAATACCATACCCTAATAGGAATACAAAACGCCATTGAACACGTAGCGACTTAATATATATGGAGCTTCAACCATATTTGCTTCTGCAGCGGCGTCAATCAAGGCGCGCAATTAAGACCTAAATCACTACTGTCTACCATCACCTAAGAATTTTTTATTGGAGCCAGTTTTAGTGCAGCTAATGATGTTTTTTTTTACTTCACAATTTTATGGCCTTGTTGTACTTTTATGTTTCATGAATCGGTCAAGGTCATTAGTCACATGCAATTAGAACCTACTGAAGCGCATAAGTTTATTTCTCATTGTCTCGAGAGCTGTTCATTAGGTGTCCGGGGCTCGCGAGATTGGGTAACTGTTCGGACTAGCTCCCAGTGATTCACGACACGCATTTTCCATGCGCGAGAAAACTTGCTGGCTGGCGTCATTCGACTTCTTTGTATTCAGCATTTTTAACAATGTATTTGATATGTTCATTATTCACGTAACACGTTTGTTTTGATTTATTTAATATCGTATTACTCGATAAAAACAATGTAAATCAATTGATAACGTTTCAAGCAGGTACACTCGTAACAAGAAATTCGTGTGATGCTGAATTACTGTCGGAAGTATTTATTAATAAACGTTTATCCGGTTGTTCAAGCGGCGTTTGGGAATATATTAGAGAAGCCTTACAACAAAGAAGTGCTTGAAACCAACATGAACCTTATGGAAATTGATATACCTCCGAGTTTGTAACGTAAAGTGATCTCAACTCATAAGTCTTATTAAGTTTTCCCAATAGAACATATATGCATTATTCTTGCGACAAGGCTTAAGAAGAATTAAGTGCTCACTTCATTGGCCTTGCATTATTGTTCAGGTAAATTAACGCTAAATTTTGCCGAAGGGAGACCAACATGAGCGCCTTATACTGAGAGGGAATAAATTGCAATGGTGTATTGTATGCCCGTCACGGTGTATTTCCGTGACTGAAAATCATGACCGCCAAGAATAAAGTCAAAATTACTGGAGGAAAAATTTATCACTGGACTTCCTAAAGCTAATTTTAGCCGGTATGGAAGTTCCTTCTATTCTTTCTTTTTTTTTAGATCTATCTGCGCAGCACTAGCTTCCAGTGGCTATTGTAAACAACGATACGTCAGCCGTCTCGTCTGCGAAACTCTCATCTTATTTGCGTATTTTCAGACTCATTAGTGCAATTTCACACTTGTTTACGGAGCTGTGTGTGTCTCTTAGTGCCGTCCTTTTACTATCTTCTGTGTTTGCCTTTACTCGGGCGTGGAACTCCGCAATAATTTGTTATATCTGACTGTCTCCAGTGCTCTCATTCTCTTTGTGCTTTTAGATTTGCTTGCCCTGTGAAGAGCAGTGGGCGCCAATAAAGGTGCCAAGCTCTCCTTTATCTACATATCAAAGAAAATAAAAGAGTGACCTGAACACTATCTTTTTTTTTACCCGCCGTGGTGGCTTAGGGGCTTTGGTGTAGCACTGTTAAGGCCGAGGTTGCGGGATTGAATCCCCGCCGCGGCGCCCGCATTTCGATGGGGGCGAAATGCAAAAACACCCGTGTACCGTGCACTGAGTGAACGTTAAACAACCCCAGGGGGGCAAAATTAACCCGGAGTCCCCCACTACGGCGTGGCCCATAATCAGATCGTAGTTTTGGCACGTAAAACTTCAGAATATAATTTATTTTATTTCTAAACATTTTTTCGTGCTATTCTGCCCTGTCAGAGTATTTTCAGGTTTGCCTAATAGTATGAATGTCTGTAAAAAAATGCGCAACTACCAAAGAAGTTCATTTCATGGCTGCTAAATACAAACTTTTGGCTGCTAGTACTTTCTGCGAAAATAAACAAAACATTGTGCAAATATTTTAAGAATAAGTTAATGCCCTCGCGCATGCCAACCCAAGTATTAGTGCTTTTTTTTTGCATTTTTGGCTAGAAAAAAACCGCCGTGGTGGCTCAGTCAGATAAGGCGTTGCGCTGCTGAGCACGGGGGATCGAATCCCGGCCACGGTGGCCGCATTTAGATGGAGGCGAAATGCAAAACGCTCGTGTGCTTGCGTTGTAGTGCACGCTAATGAGCCCCAGGTGGTCAAACTTAATCCGGAACCCTCCACTACGGCGTGCCTCATAATCAGAGCTGGTTCTGGTACGTAAAAACCCAGAAATAAAAAAATGGCTAGTAAAAAATGTTTTCTAACTGTTAAAGATAAGTAACAGGTTTGCGTTACTTGTAATGTGAGGCACATGCAGACCACGTGTTACTTTCTGAAAGCACGCCTCACTCGCATAAGAAAAAATTCACCGACGATTACGATACTCCGTAATGCGAAATCTGAGCACAGCTCTATACGTGCTTTCATGTCACCATAAATTTGCTGGTGTGGACAATCTTTCTGGTGCGGCACATTCCAAACGGAGCGAAGTGTGGCGCGTGCCTAGCTAATCTGGACATCGCGAGAGGCAGCACGTGGGTGACGCGTGGGCGCGATTCACAGCAGCCGCCGCAGACAGACCTCCGTTCATGCTGCGCTTTCTTTCCATATATGGTATCGGTGGACGCGCTCGCCGCATGCCATCGGTGAACAGACGACGACACGCTACTCTGGCGCCATCTCGTAGCAGTCGTCGTTGCAGAGCCCGTCTTGCGCGCCGCGACGCTTTTGTTCTCACGCTTTCGCCATACCCTCCTCCTCCACTTTCCGCCTCGTGGTTCCGCTGCACCCACCTACTCCGCTTTCCTCATCGCGCTCTCTTCGCTATCTCCGTCTTTCATCCCTCGCTGCGCTCCGCGCTTGCGCTTTCATCCGAGGGACGACGCCGACGTGAAACGCAGGAATGGGCACCTGAGAGCTGTGCTCTAAAACGTCCTTGACAGTGCGTCTCCTATTACACACTTTAGTCGGCCTAATAAATCAGCGCCCTAGTCAGATATTGTCAACGGCGAGTTCTGCTCGAGTGGGACCTCTTTTAATGTATCACCATACCCCACGTATATTGCCATAATCCAAATTTTATGCAATATAACAATTTCACGTATTCACCGATAAATAACACGTCCCTGTACATGGGCCTGTAGCTTTACAGCCCTGCACGAGGCATTTCTTTTCTGTTTACCTGTCCGTGGCTTGATGCGAGTGCACAATGGCGGTATCCGAAAGTTGAACCAGCGACTTTCATCCGCATGTGATGGTGCTGCAGTCACAGATGCTCTGAAAATAATTCCGAGCTTGCAAGCCCACCTGTTTATATTTTGATTCACTGCGGCGATATGCCTCGTACAGGAGACCTTCCACTACACCACTCGAAACCACTAGGCAGAGCCGCGGCTATTCCTGCGATGCCGCATTTCTTCACACTTAGTTCATGAAAGTGTTCGGCGTAAATACAAGTTATGAGCCCCCCTTTTCTCGCTGCGGCTGTTATGAGAATAGGCAGTCACTCGATGCACCGCGATGGTTTTTTTTTTTTTTTTGTCGCCGCTTTGCATTGTAGCCAAAAATGGTTGAGATTGAAGAGGTTCTGCATTTATCGCCCAAAAAGCCTTAATATTAGGAGCAATGAAATAGTGAATCCTTCATAACTAGACTTTCTTACCGGACGTCCTTGGTACTTTATACCAAGCATAAAGCTTCATAGCGGCCGCGATTGTGAGTACTTTCTGCGTTTCTTCCCCTCGTTTATGATATCGGTATTTTCTTTACTTTATCAGCCTGTACATTTCATTTCAGTTAGTTTTTGTACTCTCTTCGTTAAATGACGAAAACGTGCGTCAAAACAGGGATACAATGTGTATACTACGGAAAATACAATTACAAATTTTTATTTCTGTCATCACTCTTCACAAAAATACGGTGATGGGGAGGACACGGACGAAAAACTCAAACAAATTCCCTCATTATACGTCTTTATTACTCACCATGAACCTGACCACACCTGAAAGAAGAGCCTTCCGGAGCACAGCCGCCCTGAAAAATTTGCCTATAAAATTTAGACAAGGGTAGAAAAGGGTATAGATTAAGAGCTAGCTACTTGGAAGTTTATTTTTCTTATTCGAAAGCTTGCACACGTGGTGTGTATATAATTTACTTCCACACACATGACATTTGAAAAAACATGCGGTTACGCGGAAAACTGCAAGGTGGAGGAGGTTCGTAGCTTTTGTTGCGTCGAGCTACTGGTGGGAGGGTATATGACTTTTTTTTTACTTTCCCATATAACATCTACCTGTGAACGGAAGGATATCGGCACAGGAATGTGGCCCAAAAGGGAAACAGTCAACGCAGCATATGAGCATGCCGATCGCAAGCTGTCCTTGCTTCCCATGTGGCGATTTCTGCTAATGTTTTAACATCCGCTCATGGTATATGATCAGAATGGTCTCTTCTCCTGTGTTCGGCCAACACTACCTAAGTAAGAGCCATAACGACACCGGTATCACATTATTTTTATTGAATGTTTACCAATGGCATGTTGGAACCATTGGCGTTGCCGGCTGCGCCCTATGTCTTAAGTGTGCAAAACATAACTGTACAAATAGAAATTTCTTATTTGCTCACTTAGCGGACACTTATAGAAAAAGGAATAAAACGCGAGCGGACAAGAGAGGAAGCCGGCATGAGCAATGCATGCCTCGTATTTTTTGTCTATTCTGCAAGTTTTCTATAGTTCCGTCGTATTATTTTTAAGCACTATAGGTTACTGATAGGCGCCCTGGAATAAAAATGGACATAATGGAATAAGATGAGGAGAATAATTAACGTAGAAAAAATTAAATGCTCTTATTGTACGTCTTAAACGATGGGCGCAAAATGGCGCCCTTTAACACATAATATACACATGACTGTGTATGTGCGTCAATTTAGAGCGATGTTTCGCCACCAAGCCCATCAAGACGTTTATGGTACAATGCTCAAGTAATTGAAATATAAAGAGAGGGTGCTGCTTAACTGCTATGCAGACATGCAAACCATTGAAACATACCAGCGCCCTCTATTCCAGATCACGGGACCAGAAATAGAAAAGTGATCACGGGACCAGAAATAATAGTGGAGGGGGGGGGGGGGGGGGGGTAGCCTTCAGCATGCATGGTGTGGAATAAGAAGCGGGAGTACCACAGTGAGCGTTGAAAGATAATATTTGATAGAGAATGCCTCCACCCATGCGCACCTCATTTAATTACTTCTTGCTGAAAGATATTCGTTAAGGGGTATCCTAATTGGTAGACATATTATTCAACTTTGTTAACCACAGCTGAGAACCGCATTCACAAGAATAATATTACCAAGTGCATTCTAGAATTCTGTGAACCGCAGCTACGGGTTCGTGCTCTTTAAAATTTCGTACGCTAGAACTGTTTGCAACAGATGCCAGTCAATCGTTACGTCGGGCATATTATTACCCAAGGCAACCGACCAATGTTAAACAGCATTTTACGAACCAAAAGCTTTTTCATTTTAATTTGGCTCCTTAATTTCACTTTCGTTTCCTCTCATTCACCGAATTTCCTTATTATAGGTAAATCATGTGAGTGTACTGCGTTCCGCGCCTCCAACTTATTGAAGCTAAACACTCTATACTATGGGCAACGCGTGCACGGAAACGGGCGCTCATGCGTGCGCCCATCCGTACAACTCGGCGGATGCGTGACACGCAGGTCCGCTGCGAATTACGTCACGTGGCTGTCCAGATTGGCTCGTCTGAGCTCTGACGAAACCGCCAGAACGAACAACGCACATACAAGCGGACTAACGCTAACAAGTAACAAACGGAAAGGAGTTGTGGCAGGTAGCTATCGTCATCGTGCAAGGTGTTTCCTACAACACGCTGGTGTGGAAAGATTTTGCCCAGTTTCGTTAAACTCAATGGCGTTACGCGACGTCGATCGTTGCGTCACGGCAACCGTAATAATAGCGCACGGCGCCCACGCAGCAGCCCTGAGCAGTTTGCGTGTCGCATGCGTAGCGCTAGCGAGCGAACGATTGCAGCGCTTAATTGCTCGCCACTTTAGGGAAAGCGCTAACGCGCCCGCAGAGGCCCACACGAGGCTGGCATTTAGGTGCGCTGACTCAGTGCAACGTTGTCTGAAGAAAGCTCAGCGCTCGCGAGCTTACGCAGCTAAAGGGCCTGAAGTCGCACAAGTGGGTTCATGAACGCCAGCACGTGAGTTGCAGTGCTTATCGCATTCGAGCTTTCGTCACACCTAGCTTGGCAATGGGAAAGACAGTGACGTCACGGTTCCAGGCAAGGAGTGCATCGCGTCATCTAGTGTTCTTGCCCTCCGCGCAACAGCCGGCAGTGAAACAAACAATTTGAAGTGAGACAGAACAACTAAGCTCGAGGCTTGCACTGGTAATACTGTCTGTACATACGCTACGAAAACTTACAGAGATGTTTTTAAAAGGCAATGTGCCGGCAAGAGCTGACTCAAGGGGAAACTATTCGCGTTATTTGAAGCAACATGGCAGCTGGAAAAGCCGGCTAATGAACATGCAGCATCGTGATGGTGCGAGCGTGTTTAGCTGGTCTGTTTGGTTTTAGATGTTCGCAGCCGTAAAGTAAAACGCAATGCAGCCTTTAGGTCGATGACGAAGAAAAACGAAGGAAATTCTCGTACGAGTCCACATCCTGCCTATCCTCCCACCCGTCAAAAAAGGAAAAAAGGAATGCTGCGTCTACATTTCTTTAAAGGAATATTCGAGCGTCGCTTCCATACCGGAATAAAAAAGAGAAAAATTAAGAAAAACGAAAATTAAGCAACGATAAAAGGCCGAAAAAACTGCAGATAGCTAAAGTGCGAACAATCTCTGGTCTGCCTTGCCACCGAATGTTCTATATAAAACTTCGGTCGGGTGATCTCAAAATATTTATTATTATTATTATTATTATTATTATTATTATTATTATTATTATTATTATTATTATTATTATTATTATTATTATTATTATTATTATTATTATTATTATTATTATTATTATTATTATTATTAAGCCTTTAAACGCTTGAAAAACCTGTTAATGTGGCCAATGAAATGCCTGTTCAAGCCGTTCCGTGGGGTGCTACACGACGACATGCTTCATGCTTCCGAGATAACCCCCAAGGATCAAAGTGGTGTGTAATTACTTAGACATCATCTACTAAAACGCTAGTTGACTTCGCAACAAAAAAAGGGAATTTTTCTCCAATGTCATTTGGTATCGTCTCCTATTTTCGTTATTTCCGAAACTTGGGCTCTGCAGTGAAATTTCCTCTTCCGACTTTTTTCCACCGCACTACAATGTCTTCCATAGTGACCGGGATTTCATTGGATCTAAACAAAAGGGTGGTTGCGTACTCATTGCTGTTGGCATCTCACTGGGTTGGGTTCGGCGCAACGACATAGCAAGTGTACAGGAGTCGGTATGGCTAGAAGTTAGCCTAGCGCGCTGTTCAAATTTAGTATTTGGATCGCCCAATAAGTTCCCCTATCTTGTTTTAAATGCAAAGCATTTCTTGGCGAACATTTGTTACTTTGACAGTATCTATCTATCTGTATATCTAGCCGCCTACGTCTTTGTGCTCTCATGGTCGTTTCGTTAACTTGTACCAAAATTGGCATACTATGACAACAGTATATGATGAACATAAATCATAAGTCATGACATGAATGTCATGTAGGTCATGAAACAGCCACTTACGTCTTGGTGCTCTGATGGTCGTTTCGTTAACTTGATAGGTACCAAATTTGGCATAGTATGACAGGAGTGCACGACGAACATAAGTGATAGGTCATGACATAAATGTCATAACATGCGTGTCATGTAGGTCATGACAATGACCCAGCGAAAGAGATTAACACTCAAAAACTACTGAAATGGGTTCGGACGTCAGTACTAAGTGAAGGAAACACAAAAGAATGCTGGTAGAAGTCATAGTCATGAGCATAACTCAGCAAAAATGACAACGACTCAGCAAAAAAGCTTAACACTCAAAAACCACTGGAATGGGTTCGGACGTGGGCACTAAGTGAAGGAAACACTAAATGATGATGGTAGAAGTCATACTCATGACCATGACTGAGCAAAAATGATAATGACAGAGCGAGAAAAGATTAATACTTAAAAATCACTGAAATGGGTTCGGACGTGGGCACTAAGTGACGAAACACTAAAGGATTGTGGCAACAGTCGTAGTCATGACCATCACTCATCAAAATGAGAATGACTCAGCGAAATAAGATAAACATTCAAAAAAACAATGGAATGGGTTCGGATGTGGTACTAAGTGAAGTAAAAGGCTAAAGGTTGATGGTCGAAGTCATAGTCATGAGCATGACTAAGGCTTTCGCCTTAAGGTCTCTTAGGTGTAGCTAAAGGGACACCTGAGGACTCATGACATACATGTCATGTTGGTCATGAAAGAGCCGCCTACGTCTTGGTGCTCTCATGGTCGTTTCGCTAACTTGGTAGGCTCCCCGCACACTGCTTCGCATAGCATCGATTGCCACAGGGCGTGGGATCTGCCGGCTTCTTTTTTATGAGGTCATCTCTTCTTTTGAAAGTGTATATATTCCCATAGCAAGCACATAGCAATCCTTCTTTGTGATTTTAATGCACCTGGAATTCATTGAAACACGCCTAGATATTCACATTACAATCATTACAAAAAGAACAAATGCAGCCGCTTGTTGGACTTTCTGTCCTTCTGTTCCCTTCAGCAGTATAACTTTACCGCCAATTCCTTTCGCAATGTCTTAGACCTTTCCCTCTCGAATACTCAAGTTATAAATGTCTCTTGTTCGGACATTTCCCTTCTGCATCTCGATAAGTTACACCCGTGACTAAAGATAACTGCCTCTGTGTCAGCCCTGAGGCAGAGCTCCTCCATTGGCATAAATGAATCCTCTCGCTTTGCTTTTAAGTGGAGTGAGTATGTTATTATTTATGATTTCTTGTTCACCACCGATTAGTCACTGGTCACAGCCTAAACCATTGTTGACGATAAAGTAGATCAGTTTACGAAGCTTGTTTTGAGCAGTATGCACAAATACATTCCCCATAACAGATCTAAACGCTCTAAATGTCCTCATTCGTTCTCATCTGAACTTATCCAGAAGTTATGTGCCTAATGAGTGGAGAGAAGAACACTGCTTTTTTCGGACCCTCTGCAAACGCCTCTATAAGCGGGATGAAGACTGATATATTGCATTCTCGGGAAATAGCGCCTCCGACCGGCCGGCGGAATTTTGGAAGTATATCCCTAAGCTCTCTAATAAATGTGGAGAGTGTTTTCAGCTGCTCGACTCTAGCAAAGTACAAGTCCAAGAAGTCGCGGAATGTTTTGCGGCCAATTTCTCATCCTTATATAAAACTGCATGCTTCAACGCTGGTGTCAATCAGCAACACACGACGGTTGTTACATCTAGTGCTGTGTTGTTTGATGAAAAGCTCATCAGCTAATGCCTTAAGCGCTTGAAGCGTTTCCTATCAAGCGGTCCTGATGGCAGCGCCTCCCCGATTGTAAAAATTGTTCTTAGGGACATTTTTTTTTTTTTTGCTTATATTGCCCTGCAGTTTTTTTTTTTTTCATGCTATGCGTGCGCCAGCACTCCTACCTTGTGGTTGTTCCTGGGCTTGGTAAATCATTGATTGATTGATTGATTGATTGATTGATTGATTGATTGATTCGTACCGTTGATGACTATCGCATCCTGCAGCATGATCTGCTTTCGTTTTCGAAATGATGCAAGAATAGTAACCTCACCTTGAATGCTGAAAAGACCAAAATAATGACTTTCACTGGCAAAACAGCAAGCGCTATTTTTTGTATTCTGTAGATTGTGTACCGTTGTGTAACGTTTTGAAGTCAATGATCTCGGAGTATAGTCTTTGATACAACCTTACACTCGCCCTAAACACGTTGCAATTCGGGGTATGCGCTCACTGGGCTCTATCTGCAGACTGCCAACGGAATTCAATCCTGCTACAACTTTCCACAAGTTGTACACAACATTTTGTCTTCTACGTGTCAGTCATCTGGAATGGCATTTCTAGATACAACAGTGACATTGTAGAGCGGGTCCAGAAAAGGTTTCTAAGCATACATCACTACCCCTTTGCTAACACGGACACTGGACCTTGTTATAGAACTGTTGGATTATTGTGAATGGCTTACTTCGATGCCACCGTAATTGCGCTGACCTTCTGTTTCTTTTCAAGCTGATTAAGGGTATCCTCACTGTCACAGACCCCGTGAACGAGGTGCAAACGCCGGACCAAATTCCAAAGCCGACTTATCAACTTCCGAAAATAATCCCACGAAAGCAAGGACAATTAAGAATGGGCCCTCTGGTGCGCCAGCGAACGCCAGTTGCTGTCCAAAGACCGAGTCAGAGCCCAGAGTTGTCAAAACACAACAAAATATATTCTTCACACAAGGCAGTTACACACACACTTGCACACTTAGGCTAGACAACACAATACAATTGAGATGGTAATAACAAACACAAGAAAATAATTAACGACAAGCACTAAGAGTCCAACACGTAAAGTACAAAATAAAAGGAACACTAAGTGTCCAATCGTATTCACCGTGCTAGTCCTGGAGTCGGATGATCTCGGCGTAACTCGGGGCAAATCTCGAAGCAGGAACTTCTTCCGGAAATGCAGACGCTCGATGAACTCGTCGACTAGCTTGCCGGGGAATCCCCTTCTTCCGCAGACGCTCGGTCTTCACGTTACATCACTTCACCGGTGCGGACTGAACTCCACTGAAGGATTCTCGCACGGCGGTTATGTAGCTTCCACAGGCGTTCTCGAACCTTCCTATCGGAGTCGTGATCTCGTAGCATGGCCAAAGCTTGGGAATCTTCGAGTCTTTTCTCGCACCTTCGACCACTGCCGTCGTAGCGTCGTCGACGGGGGATGATGACTCATGCTGTTGGCGCACGCTCACGCTGTAGTTATCTGTCTCGACTCGCCGGGTAAGAAGGTGTCCCGGCGCCCGTGTGTGCTCTCTCTCTCTCTCTCTCTCTCTATCTCCGGTTAACGTCGCTTCGTCGATGCTCTTCTAGACGTCTAGGCGCCGTTGTTCGCGTTGTTGTTTGAGGCGTATGCGCTCTCCAACTCTGTTGAAGTTGCCCCGGGGCCGGCGTGTTCTTTCGCTGGCTTGCGTGACACGCGGCGCGCGCTTGGATTACGCGCTCTTTTGCGACACTCACCTGCCCCGAATTCCTCAGTTGTCTCATGTTTCGTATTCCACGCAAGATCACCCTGCAGAACATAGACCGTTTCATTTTCCCGCCAGTCATAAACCAACGCTCAACCGTCCATAGAAAACTGAGTCATTATACCTCTTGTTTTCGTGATCTCGATATCTTTCGTAACTAGCTGTCATTGCTTTATTCCAAGCTTTGTGTTGTTTTTTCATACTTTCCCACATTGTCCAACTCAAGCCTTTCTTCTCCTTTTTTTGCATTTACCTTACGTTTTGTTGTATGTGCATTCTTCTTTTCAAAACTGTTCTTTGTATTCGGCGCTAATAATTCTCCCCCGTTGCTTTTTTTTTGGTGTGTTGAACGTATGCGTGCGGGTGGGGAGGGGTGGGGTGAGCAGCACGCAGACTTAGAGTTGTTCTTGGTCACGGTACACAAATTTTTGATTGACTGATTGATTGATTGATTGATTGATTGTAGGAGGCTTCAGCAATCATAAGTGATACCAGCCCCTGTTTCTCGCTCACTCAAAAAGTGTGTATAAAGGCTATTACAGCCCAAAGAAAGAAAGTATAATAAAATAAATGTAAATAAATGTCGAATCGCGCTCACGCATCTTTCACAGAAAGCAAATTATACGTCAAAACAGGCACATGTAGCACAGCATGTAAAGAGAGTTTGACAGTTTGACAGTAATGACAGTCACTCTCAGTTGACATTCAGTTCGAGTAAGCACCATTGCAGCACAGCAGTATGCACGCAAAAAATATTTAACAGAAAACATTTGTGCCGCATAGCGGATGATCGGCAGCGAAGCTAAGGTACCTGGGAGTCTACCCTCACCGCTCATTAGCGCAGAAACAGCGCACATGCGCTTATTCAGTTCCTTATATCAACAGGGACAGTCCATGGTCAGATGCGAATGAAGCCAGTCGTCGGCCCGTAGCGTTATTTTAGGGCTTCCACAGATAGGGTGGTGGGCGTTAAAGTCTCCCGTGAAATCCATGGACCAGGGGTTGCTGTCAATATGTCTTCTAGTCTCTTGCTATCAAACCGGGTTGAAGGGGATAAGTAGGTACCCACCAGTGTAACAGCTACCTTTTTCATCTTAACAGTCAGGCAAACATACTGATTCTCATCATGAGGTGGCACTTGCGGAACGATGTAGGTAAGCTCCCGACGAATAAACACAACGACCTTGCTGCTTTCGCTGCAAGTTGACGACATGATTGATTCGTAGCCGGATAGCCAGATTGGGTTTGATAATTTTGTTTCACAGATTAGGATGATTGGTAAACTGGTTAGAGTACACAAACTGACGAAAGTCAGGCATCTGACATCTAAGTCCTCTGGCGTTCCAATGGATAATAGATGCTTCTCTGACCTCTTGGCGGTACGATTGGTGATTGCCATACATGGATCGACTCGAGGGCTGCTATGACTGGGCTCAGCGCGTCCAGCACTTGCAGGCCACTTCGAGCGGCTGGGATATTTGTCAGTAGCTCTTTAATGACATTCATTAGGGATCAGCAGCATCCGAATGATCTGTCGGTCAACCCTTGGTACTTCTACCAACCTTTCTACGAGGCTCATCATACAGTGGTTGCTTAGACTTGGCTTTTGCGTCACGTCGCTTTGCTACTTGTGTGAAGTGGTTTTTAGACATTGAGACGCATGGGAGGGATCATATCCCCAGTTACCTTAACATCAAAGGTTTGGCCAGCTGCCATTCGCCAAACACAATCCGGCGAATTGACTGGTCTACATTCGAAACCAGCATGGCAGAAGCTTGTCGCAATGGATCTCCCTTCTGGCCTTCAGCAAGGGATCAAGGAGGCAAGGCAGAATGCGATGTGCACACTGACATGCACTCCAAGGTTCTCAAAATCCGACGTGGAGTTAGAGCGACTTCGTGCGATTCGTCGGCGGGCCGAGCGAAGATACCAACGCACAAAGTCCATCCATGATCTAAGAATAGCCAGACGCACGCAAAAGAAGATCCAGCGCTGAATGGCCAAACTGGAATCTTAACGCGTACCAAATGCTTTACAGATATCAATGTACGCCGATGACATCTGCGTGTGGACGTCAGGTGTAACACGTCCTCAGGTGCGCGCGAGACTTCAAAAATCTGCGACATTAATTTTCGGCGTATCTCAGCGAACAAGGCCTCCAGATTTCACCTGAGAAATAGTGCGCTGGTCGCATTTACGCGGAAGTCAATGACAACTTACGCCATATCCGTCAATGGGCAAAACGTCTGTTACGCCAGGATGCATAGATTCTTAGGGGTCAGACCTCAGCTGGAATCCTCATGTAACCTACCTGAAGAAACGCCTAACGGCCATTTCACACGTTTTCAAGTTTCTTGGAGGGCAAACGTGGGAAGCGTCAGTACACGCAATGTTACAACTGTACAGGGCACTGTTTTTCGGATATCTGAGGTACAGCTTACCTGTACTGAGCAATACCGGCTGAAGCAACATCCGCACAATCGAAAGTCCTCAGGCGCAGGCACTAAGGGTTTGTCTTGGATTGCCACGATGCACATCGACAGCGGAAAGAATTGCAATAGCTCAAGATTACCCAGTGACAACTCATATGACATTGGAAGTGCTCAGAGCACACATCAGGCACATTGCCCGCTCCCCTTTCCATCACCTCGCCACGCTGCCGAATGACCGACCCAATGCCTCCTTTTGCCAGGCGATATCGGCATACTGTGACTGCCTCCCTCGAGATTATACGCCTTCCGAGAGGCTGCTATCACCTCCTTGGTGTTTGGCTCGTCCACAAGTTCGACTCTCGGTACCAGGGATTCGAACGAAAGCAGGACTCTCGTCCCCAGCTCTCAAACAGCTATCTCTCATCATGTTGCACGAGACATACAAGGACCATTTTCACATTAACACTGATGGCTCGACAACTCTTGATGGATCTACAGGGGCTGTGATCTTACCCGAAAAAGCCATGACCCTTCAGTTTCAAACTTCTCACTGGACAACGTCGACTGCTGCGGAGCTTGCTGCACTTCACTGCGCACTACACATGATTCACGAAGACTTACGACGAAGATGGACCATATTTACAGATTCGAAGGCAGCCCTGAATTTTCTGCTATCTGCTCTACGTCGTGGACCACAAGACCAACTTGTGCTGGAAATAAGGCACCTTTATCACCAACTATCAGAAAAAGGACATGATATCACTTTTCAGTGGCTCCCAGGCCACTGCGGCATCATGGGCAACGAACAGGCCGATGAAGCTGCGAGGAGGGCTCACGAAAACGCCGTGAAGGAACCCATCCCATTATCAAGAGCCGATGCAGCAACAAAGCTTCGCATAATCGCGCGTGATGCCACGCGATCCATGTGGAACACACCTGGTTTACAACATACTCGACTGCACTGCCTGGACCCATCCCTCCGACTACGCATTCAATCTGGACTTCCTCGAATCGAGACAACTGTTCTCTGCTGACTGTGGCTTGGAGTATCCTTTACGAATGCTTTTGCCTGCCGCATCGGAATGGCTGACAGTGCTGCCTGTGATACTTGCGGCAGCGAGGAAACAGTCCAACATATCCTGTGTCATTGTCCAACAGTCCAACACTGTCTCTGGGAGCAGTCCAACATATCCTGTGTCCTGCTCCCAGAGACAGTCGCTCGTAACGGATGGAGTTGGCACGCCTCGACGACCGGCCGCTTTCTGAGCAGACGATTTTAGAATGCCGGCTGATACGGTCTTCACAGCAGAAGGCGACGAGGGCGGTACTGAAGCTCCTCCGGTCAAGCGACCTGTTTGAACGACTGTGACGCTCCTGAGTTCCTTTGTGTGTGTGTGTATGTTTTTTTTTTTCTTTTCTTTATCTCCCTCTCTAGGTGTGTGCATTTTTCTTTATCTTTCTGTCTCCCCTTACCCCTTCCCCAGTGTAGGGTAGCAAACTGGATATTTACCTTCCGGTTAACCTCTCTGCCTTTCGCATCTCATATATATATATCAACAGACTTGAGCAGCTAAGTGTCTAAACTGTGACTCCTCTAGGGCCCGTATTCACAAAGCCTTCATCCGCTTATGTTCTTTGCCGTTTGAAGATGAATGAGCTAATGGTATCAAGAAGTAAAACTCAACCCTCCGCACGCCTCCAGGTTTATTGAATTTTCTATACGGTGTGATCATACTTAAGTTTTACGGAATTTTTACAAATAACTTGTTGCAGATTAGATAATTGTAGTCCTTGAGCTGGAATATTCGGAGAGGCGGACATTACTTGAAGGCGAAATCTAAACAAATATAAAACTTATTCACAGAAGTGCACTAATTAACTTCCTAATGAATCACATTATGGCACATATGGCAATTAACAAAGTGGAGCTGGTGATTTTTCAATGCGTAATCACTTGGAATGAATTTGGCAATAAATTTGGAATTGGAAAATAATAACATATGCAGAATACAAAGATAATGTTCAATAGCCTGGCAAGGGAACAAGAATTCAGGATCACCAGTCAGCCTCTATAGTCTGTAAAGGAGTACGTTTATCTCGGTCAATTACTCACAGGGGACCCGGATCATGAGAAAGAAATTTACAGAAGAATAAAATTGGGTTGGATTGCATACGGAAGGCATTGCCAAATCCTGACTGGGAGCTTACCACTGTCGCTTAATAGAAAAGTGTACATTCATTGCATTCTACCGGTGCTAACATATGGGGCAGAACGCGACCAGCTTTTCTAAAACATAAAATTATTAAAGTAGAACATCTATACACTTTTCGGCTTCTAAATTCTTTTTACTTCTCAAATACTGCTTTCAAAAATTTCTTGGTGTCTGCTGCATCATTGACACCTAAATTAATTTCTGCCAATACAAGAAATAGCGACACGTGGTATGTGCCCTGCTTTCGTAATAAATATTGCCTACAGTCATTACAACATAATCTACCATATATTTAAATAAATATGACGGTACATATATTTCCTCATTCAAAGAACTTCGAATGCATTTTGTAAACATGTGATCACTGATTGTTTATCACAGCCCATTTGTGTTACCAATTTGTAACCCTTACACACATATATTTCTTTTTTCAGATGTATTGAATATATTTTCTCTTAGTCTCTTTTTTAATTTTTCTGTCTTGTTTCTATGCATTTATGTAATTCATTTAATTTGAGTGTCTAACAATCTTGTTATTTTTTATGTAACCACTATGTATGCCTTGTAAAGGACTACAGGCCTAGTCAAGCTGTTTACCAACAGCTTTTAGCCTATGATGTCCACCTGAATTCTTGTATTTCTGGAAATAAATCTGTATTGTATTGTATTGTATTGTATTGTATTGTATTGTATTGTATTATAAACTTGGAGACTAACAAAGAAGCTCGAGAACAAGTTAAGGACCGTACAAAGAGCGATGGAACGAAAAACCTTAGGACTAACATTAAGAGACAGGAAGGTAGCGGTGTGGATCAGAGAACAAACGGGGATAGCCGATATTCTAGTTGACATTAAGCGAAAGAAATGGAGCTGGGCAGGCCGTGTAATGCGTAGGATGGATAACCGGTGGACCATTAGAGTTACAAAATGGATACCAAGAGAAGGGAAGTGCAGTCGAGGACGGCAGAAAACTAGGTGGAGTGATGAAGTTAGGAAATTCGCAGGCGCAAGTTGGAATCAGCTAGCGCAAGACAGGGGTAATTGGAGATCGCAGGGAGAGGCCTTCGTCCTGCAGTGGACATAAATATAGGCTGATGATGATGATGAACATTGCCCAGTCTTTGTGTGTGTGTGTTCGAAACGAGGAAGCGGTGTCCGCAGGGTGCGCTCGTGTTGACAAGTGGCTTTCTCTCGACATTTTGTTGTCTGCTGCTTTCGCGTGTTCCGCACAACCTTTATCACTGACTGCCCTTCGAGCGAAGTGCAACGAGCGAGAAGCTGCGACCAGGATGCGATCAAGCGGCGAGCAAACTGCAGCGACCAGGATGCCCCGAGTTGTTAATTCGTCCCCAGAGGACGAATTAAGGAAGTTTTTATTGCGATAGCAATTATATGGACACTCAAAAGCAGATTTCTGCCGTCGGCGTCGCCGTCGCCGTGAGGTTCCGTATGACGTCAATGGAGATGAAATCGTCGCCGCGCGCCGCCGAACGCTGTATGTGCGAGTGAAAGAGCGCGAGGGACGCGCGCTTTCACGGGGAGTGAACGTACGGCGGAGAACAAACGCGCGTTCTGCGCTGTGCTCCCTTAAGGGCTGCAGAAGTAGGCGTCTCTTTCCTCCTCTACAATCGCCATATATGTAGAGTAAACGTACCTTCTTCCGACGCGCGAAAGGCTGTGGGGGAGGGCGGGGGAGGGGCAGGGAAGGGAGGCGACGTTTAGCTGCGGCACGAAGTGCCTATTTATATCAGAGGCTCCGGTAACAGTCACCAACGCCGCACGCATTTTGAGCGAACGCGGGCAAAACGCCGGCGGCGTCGACAACAGTTCTGCGTGTTGCCGGTGCTGCTGCATGACCAAGTTTATACAGCTGATAAAGCTGCTATCATTACTCCGTATAGCTCTCTTCAAATTTGCTATCGCAATTGATGCTTCGCCTTTCAGGTGAAACTGCGACAACTTTTTTTTGTTCGTAAGTGTGATTTGCCATTGGCGGGCCACCTGCGCAAATATGTCTGGCATCGCGATTGGCTAAACGTTTTCTTAAGAGCAATTCTAGCGTAAGAGATGTTTGTTGATACGAGCCCTGATTCCGAGCAAGAGCCCGCTGCACTTCTGACTCGGCCTATGATGTGTAGAAAACGCTTTCTACTCAGTACCTATAGAATATCTGTGCTTTGCTATATCCTAGCTCCTTCCCTGTCCTTGACTGCGGAAATTTGGCGCGAGCTGATGCGTGCATATGTTCTTGTCATTTAGTTTCCTATTGCACAGGTTATAATGGCTAATTACTGATAATCTGTGTAATTCATGGCCCGTGTGCTAGAATTGTGCGTAAGAAAAAATTTCCCCAATCCTGATGCTGGATATTTATTTATCGAAGACAGCTGGCCAATGGCAACAAGCATTTACGAGCGAAAAGCTTTGTGAATCGGGCCCCAGGTAACGCTATGGCGTATACGTGTCAAGAATATAATTCTGCTGTAATGTAAAGCATACAGCGCGCATACAGAAGGGTGCGAGTGCCCGCTAAAATTGACACACGCATCTTCCTTCTTTGGCTCGAACGTCCTTCAGAGAAAAATGAGGCTGAATTCACAAAGTTTTATCGTTCCTAAGTGGCCTTATCCGTTGGCTTGAGCGCCTTCAATTCAATAATTCAATTATGGGGTTTTGCGTGCCAAAACCCCGATCCCATTATGAGGCACGCCGTAGTGGGGGACTCCGGAAACTTGGACCACCTGGGGTTCTTTAACGTGCACCTAAATCTAAGTACACGGGTGTTTTCTAATGTCGCCCCCATCGACACGCGGCCGCCGTGGCCGGGATTCTATCCCAGGACATCATGCTCAGCAGCCCAACGCCATAGCCACTGATCATGAGCACCTTCGGTAACAATATGCCCAATATGGCGATTGTTTGATATCCGCTCTTGGAAATATGTTTAGCATAACAACTTTTTACTTAATACGGGTGCTTAAGAGGAGCTCAAGTTTCTTTTTTCAAGCTACCAGCGCCACCACGCGGGCCAGCAGCTTTCGGGGTGCAGGATGCCGAGCCAATCACTTGTTGCTGCATTAGGGCAAGATGGCACTTCAAGAAAAGGCGAGAAGCCGCTGTAACGTAATTTTGTATGCTACGCTCGGAGCGCAGGTGTCCGTTTTTTATTATTGCTAATCTCAAGTGAGCTTCCCCCCTTCGAATTCTTTCTTTCTTTCTTTCTTTTTCTCTTCCTTTCTTTTGATTCACGTCTAAAATGTTTTTCAGCGGCGAGCACAATTTATTACATCCAAATCCTTCTAAAGAAACCTTCGTTTTCTCTGTCACGCAGAGCGCGTGTAAGACTCATCGCAACAACCGCCCTAAACAAAGAAACGATGACGCAAGCTGTCCCACTCGCAATTCAACTCGAGTTTCAAGCGCGTCGCGCGCTCCTGCGAAGTGTTCAATGGCTCGGATTTCGGGTTTCACTTTATATATATATACAGGGTGTTTCAGCGAACACTTTCAAAATTTATTTAAGGTTGCCTGTGGCAGATATCCCAATTCTAGTTATTGAGCTGGTCTACTCGAAGAGGCGGACACTATTTGCACAAAAAATTGAAATGCATAATCCACTAATGAACAAAAATTCACTAATTAAGTTTTGAACTAGTTACCTGATGACAAATATTGCAATTAACAAATTGTAGCCGCGGAGTTCGCAAGGCGGATCCACTTGGAATGAATTGTGAGGATGACACCAGTTTCGAGATATTAATTCCCGAACTTTGCGGAAAAATGCATTGGCGTTCCAGTTAGTTTTGTGCTTGAATGCATAAAACGACATTTTGTTAAGAAACTAACTGGAACGTCAATGCATTTCTCCGCAAAGTTTGGGAATCAATATCTCGAAACTGTTGTCATCCCGAGAATTCGTTCCAAGTGGATCCGCCTTGCCAACTCCACGACTACAATTTGTAAATTGCAATATGGGACATCAGGTAATTAGTTTAAAACTTAATTAGTGAATTTCTGTTAATTATTCGATTATGCATTTCAATTTCTTGGGCAAGTAATGTCCGCCTCTTCGAGTAGACCAGCTCATGATATATATATCATAAGAAATTACTGCAGCCCTTGAAAAAAGGTCGGTCCACCGATCGAATCTGTTGGGCAAATAAAACGAAAATCACCGCGAAGTTAGGCTTCGCATCTGTCTCAATGCGCCTTGATCTACTGAGCACTGCAGTCACTATATATATATATATATATATATATATATATATATAGATATATATATATATATATTTCGATTTTGGACTGGATTTTTCAAATGGATCAAGTGCAAAACAATGACACCAAGGAAAACCAGGGGAAATTACTTGAACTTACTCATTGAATTACCGAAATTATAAATTGATGGGCATGGTTGGCTTCTTATGATATGATTAATAATAATCGGGCCCCTCGGTTCCCTTTCTTCTCCATATATATATATATATATATACGCACGTTCTTTTTTTTTCTCCATGTAACACGTGCCGACATGTTTCGACGTTGCACTGTCCTTCTCTGCAACGCGCGACTGGGGAAATTGCACAATCCCTCTTTCCCCTGTCCCCCCAGCACTTGCTCACGCGGCCTCATTATGCTTTCTTGGTTCGTTTTTCTTTCTTTCATTCTCTAATCTCATACTGCACCTTTGACGAACAAGCGAGCATTGGTATTCGGAGTTCACCGTACGCCGCATTCGACACGGATTGCGCCTTGGATGAACGCGTACTCTGCCCACTTTGCCCCACGCCGCCATGCAGAAGGGCCGTGGCGGATCTCTAATAAGAGCCGGCTTCTGCGAGCGCACGTTTCTGACAGTCCTGCGCTGTTTACCCCGTCGTCGTGTGCAACGCTTCCGCTGGTTGTAAATTACGGCGCCTTCCTGCACAAAGCTGTTCGGTAACGCGGAATGCCGAACAGTTGTGGGAGATTTATTAGCGTCGAGCGGCCGAGCAGGCGAACCGTAATTTTCAGCAGCGAACAACTCTCCAAGCAGCGGGGAACGTTAATCACTCGTTAGCGAGGCAGTTATTATATCCGTCCTCTCTGCCTTCGAGGTGCGCAGCGTGGAGGTAAAGGCAGAATTATGCACGGCGCAGCGAAAAAGTGGAGCACGTGCACTCAAGATCTCCTCGCGTAAACGGCGCTGCACTGCCTCCTACGTGCACCCCCCCTGCAGTGTTAAAGACGTGGGCGTATAGTCAGGTGGCGATAGTTAAGATTTGGTGACTGCTGGAGCTATATAAATTAAAGCAAGAAATTAATAGCACAGCCCAAGGTGTCGTGTTTCGAATCAACGTATACGCCACGGGTGATGTCACAGATGCCGAAGTAAACTGCTCAGAATAAAGCTCAGCTATCTATGATTTATCGCCTTATCAACGTACCCTCCACAAAAATCTCCTTTATTGGTTCCCACCAGTTCAAATGCGAAGCGTGCACTCATATAGGTTTACATATTAGAGCAGTAAACCTCGTCCAACATTTTCAACGTTGTTCGGATTAGTGGGAAGAAAGAGAAAGGAAAGGATAAGTGAAAGGCTGGGAGGTTAACCAGGACTGAGCCCTGTTGGCTACCTTGCGCTGAGGAAAGGGAAAGAGATATGTTTATTATTGCGACGCCTTCGCTATGTTACCGCGTGAGTGACTGATTAGCCTTGAGAGAAATAGTAATATGGTAGTGACTGGGGTCCTATAGTCGCCGGTAACCGACAAAAGGTAAGGAAGTTAAGGAGAGGTCGATGAACTTTATTGGAAAAAAATGTAAGCCAGTTCCACGCTTGTGAAATCTGATGAAACAGCGGAGCTCTGCAAGCGTGGGTGTATAGCGTAAGGTTTAAATAAAAAATAAGAAAAAAGAAAAAAAAGAAAAGTGGGTGTATAGCGTAGTGGGCATATATGACGCTCGCCTTCGGCCGTGATTACCTGGGTTCATATCCCGCCTCACTCTCTCTCTCTCTCTCGTCTCTATCTCTTTCTCTCTGTGTGTCTCTTTCTCTCTCTCGCTCTCATTTTCTTTTTCTCTCGCCCATAGCAAGTTGTGTTACAATCGTCGGTACAACGCAATCATTTGGTTCCCATAAATGCATGTTCTGCAAGCGTGGGTGTATATCCCAGTGGTTATGACGCTCGCCTTCGGACCGTGGGCACCCGGGCTTGATTCCCACTCGCCAAGAAAGTTTGTTTTGTTATCTTTATTTCTCTCGCTCTCTGTCTGTCTCTTTTTCTTTCTCAAACCCAAACTCGCTAAGCCAGATGACTAGATACGAGCGAAGCGAGAGAAGCGAAATAGATAGAATGACAGGGAGGTTAGCCAGTGTATATACCAACTGTCTACCCTGTGCTGAGGTAAGCGAGAAACTCTATAAAATGTCATTAGCAAACATGTGCTTCTAGTTATTCGCGTAGTATAGGTAAACGATTCAGGCAAAGAAATCTTTCATTTAAAAGACACACATGCTCATCATTACAGCGTCGTATTTTCCTTGTACTTAAATTGGACATGCGCGGTCACCCTCATATATATGTCATCGCGCGCTTTCCTATAGCAACTTGAACGTGTGAAACATGCTGCTTATTCTTGCAGATAACTTCTGGATTCCACGTGACGTAGTGCACTCTATGCGGCTAAGATGATGTAACGTCCGAAAATGTCGTAACTAGGATGTCGTAACGGCCGGAAACACCACACCACCTTCGAGCGAGAGATCTTGTGGCAGCCTCCAGCAGACCTGCTCGCCGCAACAAATGTACTGCGTACATGATCAGTGCTTTGCTTGTGATCAATACTTTACCGCTACACACATACCATGCATTACACGGACTTCCTTACTGCCGAAGAATATTCGCAACGCCACAAGCACCGACAGTCTTTCCGCCACAATAGCTATAATGCATGCATGAATTTTACGTTTAGTTTTCATTTTGTGTATTTTGCACCATCTTCAGATAGTTTAGGATCACCATTGCATTGTCTTCACAACATAGTAATGTTGACAAGCGTTGCTTAAACTCACAGCTAATGTATACCACTTTTTCGAACATGGTATAAATATTACAGACTATACAGCACAACGTTCCGTCAATTATTTCTGACTACAACTATATCGAAATGAACGGCCAAACCAGTACGACATCCCTTCCTAAACAAATACATTATGAGTGTTTTATTTTTCGCTATATGTACTGACGCTTTCTTAATTCACGGTGTATGCATATTGTGAACCTATGATGTAGAAGTTAAGTTGCCTTCAAAGTTGCTATTCGAAAAAGAATTGTGAATATTTTCTCTTTTTTTTACAGCGAAGCTGTCTACGGCTAGAAGCTCGGATTTTATGACATCCGCTCGGAAAAACTCTCCCTAAGAGTCTCCCCTAAAAAATGAGAGTCAAAAAGCCATCAACAAAAGCAAGCGTATATCGGCGCTCGCATCGGAGCTCGGTTTAACGGCCACCTGTGTCTAAAACGATGGGTCTCTGTGAATGTATGACGTAGTACGTGACGTAGTGTGCGATTTATAAGGCGACCAAGAGGAAAGGGTTGGCGCCCCTCGGCGTAACCGCGCGAATGCGCTCGTGCCACTGCTCACGCGTTCGTCGTCGTCGTCTTCTCCCACAGCTGGCTCCGTTGCCGCTCATCATTCCAGCGTATAATTTCACTTCTGTCGTAGTAATGGGGAAGCCGCGTTTATGAGGGTATCAGCCATTGCTTATGTGGGCGTGTCCGTTTTAGTGACGGACAGATTTAATAACAGAGGTGATACGCAAATGTGTGTGCGTACCTATCGTCACGATGACCACCAATCAGGACAATAAATATGTTCGCACCTTTGTTCAAAATTCTGTGTCACCTCTGTATCGTGTGTTAAACAGTTTCGCTGGTCATCCACCTTCACAGAGTGGAATAGCGCATGCATGTTTTAGTTACTTCATAGTATAGTACTCTATTCTGTATAGAAATATTTATTTCAAAGATTTCTCTTAAATGCACTCTATATTGTATATTGATGGCTAATGGTTAAGCATTTGGAGGTTAATGGAGTCAAGAGTGCACACGGCCACCACTTCTGGTGTCAAGTTTTTGTTAAATAGAATACACTTCCACCCAGCGAACCTTTATCAATGGGTATTTTAATTTTATTTGTTAAAGTTAGGAGCGCAAGTTTAGTTGAGCAACCTGGCCGAAAACCATAACCTCGCCGAAAACCATAACTTGGCCGAAAACCATACTGTTCATGTGATAATAGATTAAATGTTATTAGGTAGCATTCTGAACGTGTATACGAAGGCACAAAAGAACACACACACGTAGCACTACGTGTGTCTATTCGTTTGTGCCTTCTCGTGACCTTGTTCCCTGCCCGCGTTACAACTGGCTCGCGCAAAAAAAAAAGTATTTCCAATTTTTTACTGAACAAATGAAAGAATACAGATGGCTAGATCTGTAGTTATTGGTGAGTTCACGATTGCCTTTCTCGTCAATGGGTGTTGAGAAACATGCGTGTTTTAAACATTTGTTCACAGTGTCTGCTGAGATAGGAGATAGTTCGTTAGAAACTAACTTTATACGAGGTTGGTGGACGGAGTCTATAGGTGGTATCCAGGAGGCATAAGTGAAGATGTTACATGAAAAACGTTCTCTGCGCTCGTTAGTGACAAATAAAAAGAATTAGGGTGGTGATTCAATCTCGATAATGGAGGATCTGGTACTTGAGAGTAACAAGTAACACTAAAATGCTACCTAAAGGCATTCCCAATATCAGTGGGACGGTAATTTGTTTGTGTGGAATTTTTTGTCAATGCGCGTGAGATTCATTATTTAAACATTCATTTACCCTTCTAGTTGCGCCTCGTATCATTCCCATTATTTAGTTTCTTTTTCTTAAAATATACTGCAAGTACCAGTACCACTGCAAGTGTGTTTGAATATTTTTTAAACAAGTTTTAAGTTCAGAGTTGAATGTCCCACACTGCCTTTTGTGGAGTCAATTTTTTCTTCAAGATACATCGAAGCAGCGCCTTAGCGACCCAAGATTTCCTAGGGGAAACTGAAAAAGGGACATTCTGGGGTTTTGTGTGTCAAAACCACGATATGATTATGAGGCACGCCGTAGTGGGGGACTCCGGATTACTTTTGACCAACTGCGCGTGCACCTAAATCTAAGTACATCTTAGGTAACTTAAAAAATGCGTTCCATTAAATGTAGTCGTGCATTGGCGAAGGTATTTTCAGCGCAGGATTTAAATGGTACTGCAGCCCACTGTATTCCGCATACTGAATACTGAATACTGCAGTCGACTGTATTCCGAAAATTATTTTCCGGATTCAAAGCATGCTCTCTTTTTGTTTTCAGCAGATTTAGAATTTTGTAAAGCTAAAGTGAGAATTACAGGGTAGTGGTGCATTTTGTTGTGCTCATTGATTATACTGGTGTATGATCTGTAGTAATTTTAGTTATTAGGTAATCAAATAACGTATTAAAAAAAGTAGAAAACAAACTGAAAATAACAAAATAATCAAACAAACGCTGCACACACTATAACAGAAAATTGCAAACATGTAATTTGGCGTTCACGACATCACGCTTCGCGAATCACAAGTAAAAAAAAATTACGCATAAACTTAACGAGTAGAGCACGTAACACAGAACTGGCAATCAAACAGGGTTAAGAAAGGAAGTGACACACCCTTTACCCGCATAACTCATATACGAGTATATTCATTGGCCAATTCGAATGCAGTACGTGGGCGCTTAAGAAGTACGGCAGTGTGAAGGTGTAACGGATACTTTCATGATCGCTGCTGTAAGCGTGGGTTGTCAGCAACGTCAAAGCGAAGGCGGTGCACTGAACGATCCAGAAGGTATATGCAATTTCACTTTGAAACAGAAATGGAGGAGAAAAAAAAAGAGCAACACGGTAGATCTTAAGCAAAAAAAGACGGATATGTCATGCATAGGAAACGTCTTCTTTAGTATTATAAGCAGGGCTGCATACTACTCTGCGTCAACGGGAACAGGCATTCTCACTTTCCGCTACTCTAGAATTACAGAGGGAAAAAAATGGAAGGGGGGGGGGGGGAGGATAGTATTACGGCGGGATCTGTGATTCATCAACGCTGGAAGCTGGGAAAAGAGAGAGAGAAAATAAAACAATGAAGAAATGAAAGAGGCTGGGGGGACAAAGAACGGAGGAGAACGTCGCGTGTAGCACATATGTATCCAGCAGGACGAGAGGGAGGCCACGGCAACGCGTATACGTCAGCCGCCCACGCTGGCGACGTGCCATAGATTCGCGCCGCGCGCGACGTTGGCGCGAGCAAGCAAGCAAACGCCCGCAGAAAACGGTGCCACGCGCTATTACTGCCCGGGACGGCATTTCGCATCGGCACACAACGGCGAAATGCTGGAGTCCCCAGATATATATGTGTGATACGAGGATGAGAGCAGTTCGGAACGACCTCCGGAGGAAAGATAACGACGGGAAAAAGAGCGAAATTGGGAAGCGAGGGACGCGTTGAAAGATGCCAAAAACTAGATAAAAAAAAACACGCGGCTGCTTACATTCTTCAGTTAGAACAGGAAAAAAAAAAGAAAATGGAGGGTGGAGAATGAGTGAAAATGAAAAAGGCATTCATAGAACGGGTATAGCTTTTATAGACTATAGTAAATTGGTTCTAGAATGCTGTTGCGTGACCCGGAGAGCGAAGAGGGAAGGGGTGTTTCTGCCGCATGTAAGGCGTTGTGTGACCAGAAGAGTATAAGGCTCAAGCGTTCCATGAAAGAACCTCGTCGCGTTTGTATACTCACTCCCACGGTTATTTCGCGAACCAAAACTGCCAATAGTTTAAGAAACTAAACGCAAGTTGGGTCTCCAGATCGCGGCAGTCTGCATGCCCAAATTTTTCTAAAATAATTTCATTCCGCCGCATGGCGACAAGAAACTTGGCAACGAGGACTTTATCTGTGCATGATGTCTCTTTCATGGCAGCAGAGCGCAGCCACAGCGCCATAATATAAAATAGGTTGAAGGGTCCTACAAAGTGTCAGAAATCTCATAGGCAGTTTTGCCTGGCCTATGATTGTACTTGTTTTTTCATCCTCCTGCACATAATGTATCCTACAAAAAATATTTTACTAAAGGGGCAAGGCTGTACGTTTGCAGATCGTCCATGGACGATCATGGATGTAAATGTACGAGTAGCTTACAGTTGCTGGCACGGCGCAATCTTGCGTGGCCGAAGCTTGCGTGGGATCGCTCACAGGGGCATGCCAAGCGTACCAAGCTTGAATGAAAAACTGCTGGAAGGCCCCCTTAGAGAAGTCGGCATAAAAAAATAATAATAAAAGAAAAGAAAGAAAGAGCAGTGCATCGTAGAAGCTGCTTACAACGACAGGAAGTGGATCGAACGGCAAAATGGCTTGCAGCTCAAAGCAAAGGCGGAGCATAGACGGGAAGAGAAACCGAGAATAAAGGAGAATGCGATGCTGTACCACTGGCGAAAGCCGGCAACTTCAATGGCGCTCTCTTCGGGCAGAGATTCGCGAACGACTAAGTGGCGATGCGTGTAATGTGTGTCATACGCCGCGCCTTACTTGGCGAGCTGCGTCCTTGTGTGGTTTATAACGGCACGTACAAGCTATAGGCTTTCTCGAAACGCTCCATGATAAAACACTATATGGTCAATCAGAAACCTCAAGAACAGTGAGGGCCGCATGCCACACTGTAAACGATGCAGAATAAAAGCGCATTGAAAGTATGTAAACATAAATTAACGACGGAAAGCTTACATGCGTACCACGCAGGTAAACCTACATCTCGATCTACGTACTGAATGAATTTACAGCGTTTACAATTTGAGAAAAAGCGCTGTATAACCAAACCCCGGTGGAGAAAACATCTTGGTGACCATAAATCTGCAGCACTAAATATCCGCAAAAACTAGATAGTAAAGTACATTGATTCTCAGAGTTATAGGAATCGTCAGGTTAGCGATACGAATCGGTACTGCAACGCGGCCACATTCGAATGCAACTTTGCAATACGCATCGTCTTGACCGTCCTCTCCCCCCCCCCCTCCTTTTCGAAATACATCGGCTTTCAGCCTGCTACTTTAGTGCCATAATCGTGCACTTTAAAGCTTGCTCTATCCACGGTACGTTGCTGAAGTGGGACACAGGCCAACTGCAAATAGGGAGCGCGAACACCTGGTGCTTGTTATGGAGCAAGCATACTTTTTAAATAATAATAATTTATTCAATCAATCATTCAATTAGCGTGCCCAGGAACAGCCATAAGGTCTGAGTGCTGGTGCACGCATACATTGAAATAGAAAAGAACACGAACAAACGAACTGTAGGGAAACATAAGTTTAAAAAAAAAACCAAAAAAGCCAAAGAAGCAATGAATAAAAAGAACACTTTTGACGCAGCGCAAAGCTAGAAATACGCCGGTAGTTAGTAACTGCACTTCTAGCACCCGATTTGTGCACGGGCACTACCCGTGGAAATCCAAGTGCTAGGAAACGTACTAGACTTTAGGGAACTGTTGAAGATGCTTGTGAGAACAGGGACGAGTATGCTTCTGTACGTCTTAAGCAGTGTGGGAGGGATACCATCAGTGCCACAAGACAGGGAAGGTTTCAGGTGCTTCATACACTTGAAAACAAGGTCTTCAACGAGTGATAGCGTACACGCCGTACCAGACTAACAAGGAAGGCTGCTTGAGGTAGAGCCATCGTTTACACCATTAAAAGCCGGCAGATCCCACGTCCGGTGGGAATTGATGTTATGCGAAGCAGTGTGCGGGGAGCCTACCAAGTTAACGAAACGACCACGAGAGCACCAAGACGTAGGCGGCTGTTTCATGACCTACATGAAACACATGTCATGATATTCATGTCATGACCTATCATGTATGTTCCTCACACACTCTTCTCAGACTATGCCAATTTTGGTACCGACCAAGTTAACAAAGTGACCATGAGAGCACCAAGACGTAGACGGCTGTTTCATGACCTACATGACACACATGTCATGATATTCATGTCATGACCTGTCATTTATGTTCGCTATACACTCTTGTCATATTATGCCAATTTTGTTAACTAGCAAGTTAACGAAACGACCATGAGAGCGCCAAGACGTAGGCGGCTACATAGATAGATAGATAGATAGATAGATAGATAGATAGATAGATAGATAGATAGATAGATAGATAGATAGATAGATAGATAGATAGATAGATAGATAGATAGATAGATAGATAGATAGATAGATAGATAGATAGATAGATAGATAGATAGATAGATAGATAGATAGATAGATAGATAGATAGATAGATAGAATAGATAGATAGATAGATAGATAGATAGATAGATAGATAGATAGATAGATAGATAGATAGATAGATAGATAGATAGATAGATAGATAGATAGATAGATAGATAGATAGATAGATAGATAGATACTCTCAAATTGGCAAATGTTCGCCAAGAAATGCTTCGCATTCAATACAGAACAGAAATGTTCTGCAAAGGCATCGTTCGAGACAACATCACCATTTTTATCAACAAGACATATCTTTGGCTCTATTTTTAAAAGAGAGCGCACGTATCTTCAGAAATATTTTGAATTGAACGTGTCATGCTGGCTTCAACACGTTCAATGTTGTTGTAGTGATCACGGTTATAATAAAAGTTGGAAAGACTATGACAGCGTCTAAATTCAAGTTTCTACTTTGTTAGGCTTGTTTGCTCCGGGTTTTTGTGTTCACAGTCTTTAAATTTTATAGACGTTTATAGTTGTTTAGAAAACCAATGAGGGAACTTTGACTTTTTGAGCGGTTTTGTAGGTATGAATATGCGCATGCGATCTTCAATTACTTTCATAAACAAATTAATTAGCCGGTTCAGAAACATCCGCTGTCCCATCTACGAACGACCAGTCAGCGTTTTCAGAATAATGGTACAATCCAACGTAGTCTCAGCAGTAAAAGTTGAAGCTGCGCTTCGTGTTGTTATCAGAACAGATGCTGCGTTTGAAAGAAACAATTAAAGGAGAGGGGAACTTGTCTGGCGCAACCGGATTAACGTTGCTACGCATGGCGGAAGCAGTATCAAGATTCGTAAGACAGAGATCTAGAACGTTGCCACAGCAGTTCTCAGGGCCTTTTACTTTTTGAGCTGTTTTTTAGGTCAACCAAGGAGCGGCATTCTTGAGAAATGTGAAATGAATTCTGGCAAATAGTATTATTACACCATGAAATTTCTGGTACGTTATTGTCCACAATAATTAACACTTTGTGGATCCTATGTGAAATTATAATGGTTTAGATTGATAACCAGGATAAGACAAAATTCTGCAAGGGTTACGTCAAGTGCTACATAGAATGCACCAAGTAGCAGCCGTTAACCCCCTGAACAGCGCATGTCTATCCAAACAGTCTCATAATCGCACTCTAGATCGAAGCGACGGACACATTCTATCATACTATCAACAGCGATAAGGACGCAGCCACCTTTGTGTTTCCAGGAGGAATAATGTCGACCTCTACGAAATACGTTAGAATACTCAGGAAAATACACAGTAGATGCTATTTCAGTAAAAGCCAGGTTTCATCTTCTTTCTAGGATTTTACGTGCGAAAACAGTTCTGATTATGAGGTACGCTGTAGTAGAGGGCTCTGGATTTTGACCACCTGGGGTTCTTTAACGTGCACTACAACGTAAGCAAACGGGCGTTTTTGCATTTCGCCTCATTCGAAGTTCGGCCGCCGCGGCCGGGATTCGATCCCGCGATCTCGTGCTCAGCAGCGCAATGCCTTAGCTAACTGAGCCACCGCGGCGGGTAAGCCAGGTTTCACTGAAAACTGAAAATTATTAGGGAATGAGCAGAAGAAACAATATTCGAACAAAAACTGATTTTCTTTGCTGTGTAGGCCTCGAAGATTTTTACAGAAGATGCACACACGTCTGCTGCGTCATTGATATGTCACTTTCCTTTTGTCCTGTCATTCACCGCCTCCTCTTTTTGCTGCAACTAATAATAATAATTAGCTAGAAATTATAATAGTGAGAAGAAGAGTAAGTAGAATAAAAATTAATTCCGCTCTTTGAAGGTGAATGACCAGCGAAGCTGTATAGATGGTATATCTAAATGTACAACGCAGAGATACATAAATGTTTTGGTGTTGATTATTTTTTTCACGTAAGGTACTATTGCTTTGTGGTCGCTATGGCACATGGCCAAGGGTTCGCAGACGACGACTCTTGGCTTGTAATTCAATTTTAACGCGGTCTCCCCATTACGAAGACCAACAGACAGACAAGGAACTTTATTGAGGGTCCTGAGGAGCCAGCCATTGGAGCCCCAGAGTGAACCCCTGGCTATAGCTCTTGGCTAATTCCATGTTGGAGCCGGGAGGCCATGCCTCGATCTCTGCTCTCTCACGGGCCCTTTGGACAGCCTTGGACTGGTCTTCCTGTTTAGTGCTCGTGATGGGCTTCTCCCAGTCCTCGCTGTTGTTGAAGTCATGTAACCCAGGGCACTGCCAGAACATGTGGGCTAAAGTACAGAATTCTTCCCCGCAATCCGGACAATAAGGATCTCTGTGTGGAGTCTACTCAGGAAGCCTCTCGATGGATACGAAGCCGTCTGAAGCATCCTGAGCGTATGGGACTGTGCTCTAATCAATGTGGGATGGGGAGGTGGAAAACGTCGCCGCTCCCCTGTATAATGTGCCGTCATTTCATGGAGCGTAAGTAGAGGGTCACTATGCCCAGTTGTCTCCGTACCCGCAGAGGTCCCACCCCCGTCGAGCACGGCGGTGAGCAATCTCATTGGGGTTCAGGCGACCCGGCAACACGTAGTCTCCCATATGGGCTGGGAACCAAGTAATGTGGTGGACAGAGTCTGTATGCGGTTTCTTTCTTTAGAAGTGGTGCCGCTTCTTTTGTTACGAGGCCCGAGGCGAAGGGCCTGACCGCCACGTGGGAGTCCGTGTAAATAATCGATCGTTTGGTCTCAAGCATCGCGATTGCGATGGCAACCTGCTCAGCCACATCGACCATGTTAGTCCTTACCAAAGCCGTGGAGAGAATTTCACCCCTGTCATTAACCGCAGAGACTGTGAATTTATCTGCGCAACCATACTAGGCGGCATCTACAGAGGATTCAATGCCTGAAGTGTTCTTTAAAAACGCCTTAGCTTGCGCTACTCGCCTTCCCTTATTGTGCTGCGGATGTACGTTTCTAGGAAATGGATCAACGACGTAGGTACCTCTGACCTTAACGTCAAGTTGTATCATCTCCTCGCGGCTGAAGTTATGTCGAAGACCCGCTGCCTCCGGAAGACGTGGGCCTTCCCGAGAGCCCGAAAACTTCACAACCTGTGCAGACCTTTGTGCCTCAATCAGCTCGAGGGTACTGTTGTGCAGCCCCAGCTGCAAGTGCTTACTGTAATCGGGATGCCTTACACTTTCTTGACGCTTTTCCGCATCATGGTGCCAAGTTTTTCCCTCTTCGTTTTTGTCCAATGTAAGGCTGAAACAACATAATTAACGTGGCTCATGAGAAATGTGTGATGCGCCCTAAGCAGGTTGTCCTCACCAATCGCTCCTTTCTTATTAGAGACTCTCCTGATCAGTCTAAGAATGCTTTTAGTTTTGAACATGAGGTGACCAATGAACATGGCGTTACAGCCCCTGGAGTCAAGCAGCAGCCCGAGGATTCTGATCGAGTCGACCCCGGGGATCTTCTGACCACTCCTCATATAAACATTATTAGGAATCTTGTCTAGAGGTGTTAACCCTCGAACCCCCTGTCTCGACGGTCTGTACAGTAAACGTTCAGATTTATTCGGGGAGAGCTTAAGTCCCGTTCCGTCAAGCAAGGACTGAGTAACGTCTAGGGCTTCCTGGAGCGCCTGCTCGACTGCCGCCTCCGAACCTCCCGGACACCAAATTGTGATGTCATCAGCGTAGAGCGCGTGTTCCACATTTGGTACAGCTGATAATCTCTTGGAAAGTCTGTGCATCGCAATGTTGAATAGAAGGGGGGAAATTACCTCACCATGAGGGGTACCTCTACGTCCGAGCTCAAATGGTTCTGACTTCGATTGTCCTACTCTGATAGCCGCCATCCTGCTCCTGAGGAAGGATTCCACAAAGGTCCACAATCTACAATCTACCCCCAGGTATAGCGCAGAGATTTCCTTGAGAATGAAGTCATCAGCTACTGTATCGGACGCCTTAGACAAATCCAAGGAAAATATGCCTGTCACGTCCCTGCTTCTATTGTGAATAACCTGAGTCTTGAGCAGAAGCATTACGTACTGAGCGGAGAGTGAAGGCCTAAATCCAAACATGTTGTACGGGAACAACTCCCCATGCTCTATGTGCCTAGAGATTCTGTTACGTGTAACGTGTTCTGCCACTTTGCTTAAGCATGAGCTGAGTGAAATTAGGCAGAGGTTATCCAGGCTAGGCGGTTTTCCGGTTTGGGGGATGAGAATTACCGTAACCTGCTTCGATGATTCCGGGACTAAGCCCCCTTCCCTAACTCTATTTATTTCCCCGACGATAACGCTGATATACTTATCATCCAGATTCATCAATAGCCTGTTCGTTATGTCGTCCGGGCCGGGAGCAAATCTGCCATTCAAGCTGTATAGGACCTCCCTTATCTCCGCCTCCGAGAATAGGCATCGAGAACCGGAGCGATCGTGCCTTCGTACCGTGGGGAGCTACTGGGTTTGCTTGGACCCACCGGAAGGTATTTAAAGACCAGTTCTTGGAGAGGGGACACTTCGGTAGGACCCTCCTCCTTCTGCTTGTGAATTAGTCTATCAATGGCTAATCGCTGGTTGCTTTTGGTTTGACCGTCATCTAGCAAGTGATTTAGGGGAGTCCACTTTCCCCCGGTGCGCATCCTCCCGTCCGCTGCCGAACAAACTTCACTCCATTGCTGTCTGTTAAGCTGTTCAAAGTGCTCTTCTATGCTACGGTTAAGTTCGGCGACCTTCTTCCTAAGCCTTTGGTTTAGCCTCTGCGTTTTCCATCTTTTTAACAAGGACCGTTTGGCCTCTAGGAGGTGCGCCATTCGTGCATCCACACCGGGAACCTCTAGCTCCGTGGGATTTTTTTTGGTTGAAGCAGAAAAGATAATCATATGGCAATGGAACTGCGCAAGCTTTAATAGGCGTAAGGCTGCGCTGCAGACAGTTTGTCATAGCACATATAAGTAGGCCGCACGTCCTGCTCCTGCAGGAAACCCTCTGCGAAGTAGCAACTTTAATTTATGGGGTTTTACGTGCCAAAACCAGTTATGATTATGAGGCACGCCGTAGTGGGGGACTCCGGAAAATTTGGACCACCTGGGGTTCTTTAACGTGCACCTAAATCTAAGTACACGGGTGTTTTCGCATTTCGCCCCCATCGAAATGCGGCCGCCGTGGCCGGGATTCGATCCCGCGACCTCGTGCTCAGCAGCCCAACACCATAGCCACTGAGCAACCACGGCGGGTTAGCAACTTTCTCTGGAAGAGAAATGAAATTCTACGATGGAATGATGAGCGGCAACGGAGCCAGCTGTGGAAGAAGACGACAACGCTCGAGCCATTGCTGATGATGATAGTTGACGATGATGATGATAGTTTTCTTTTGGCAATGAATGGCTCATACCCCCTTAAGCAATGGCTCATACCATCGTAAACGCGGTCCCCCTATTAAGACGACAGAAGATAAAATTTCTACGTTGGAATAATGAGCGGCAACGGAGCCAGCTGTGGAAGGAGACGAGGACGACGAACGCGTGAGCAGGGACACGAGCACGTTCAACGAGCCAGTTCGCGGACGACGGATTTGCCCTAGCCATATACAGCTTCAAAGTAATAATATAAAAATATGAATGATGTTTCCACTGTTTTCAGTTTACTTGAACCTGGTGCCCGTTGGACAACTGTCCAGGCTATGTTTAATGTATTCACAGAATATTTCGCAAATCCTAGCTAATTGTCCATGTTGTTTTAGCGGAATCAGTACAATAAAAATAATGACAACACTGAGCAAAGTGTATGGATGCGCCTGCCACTCAGATCTTAAGACTACGGAACATGCGATTCCCAAACCAACGGAATTAAACATGGGTCTCATTTTCTAAATATCAATCTCACTTCCTTTTTTTTTCGCACTTCTTCATTGGCTCGGTCAAGACCACGCCTCCATTAATGCCGTCATCGGCCATTCGGCGCGACGGATTATAAGAAATAAGAAAGAATATGATATGGATCGTTGCCAAATACGGACTGGGAGCAAGTGACGGTGCAGATTAACGCACAGAGGACGCCTTGAAGTAAAGAGCAAGAGAGACGGTACGTAAAGAAAGAAAGAGCACTTGAATGAGCGTCAGTAAAGTCTACACTGCCCAAAAGCGAAACTTGACCATAAAGAAGACGCATTTAGGGAGCGAATTAAATGCTTGTGAGAGTTGATGGTCGACATCCATTACCCTGTAGCGTAAAAGACCATGTAATGATCCTATATTTTCTTAATATTTCGCTTCGTTTCAAAAGGTGCGCGGAACGCGTCAGAGTTCTTTTTAGCGCCCCTAAAAGCCTGTCAGGCTTTGCAAAACACGCAGGGGTAGCGGCGCGTCGATGCAAATATATGCCAAAAAAAAAAAAAAAAAACAAAGAGCACCATTAACGGCATGCACCGAGAACGTCGTGTATACGTGATCCCCCGATGGTGGGGCAGAAAGTGCGTAGGACAAGCGGGAAAGTGTCCCAATGACACGCTCGGCGAGCAATGATTACAACAGGCATGAATCGGTGCGGAGACACCTAGGAATTCACTGCCGTGAGTTCGGTTACCAACCTAACTTCTAAAATCGCACCCTCATCGCCAGTCAAGTTAACTATAGGTTACTAGATGAAATACGAGAACTTCGGATCTGGAGTTCTGATGAGAGTTAATATGGGGAACGCGCAGTCTGTATAAGTACTGTGCGCCTGCATCCATGAGCCATCATGCATGCTGTTATGAAGATAAGGGACCTTACGTTGGATCCCTCTGAATGGAGCGCTAAAGATCCATCTTTAGCAGTGTGTTTATGTACGAGCTCAGAGAACGACCCGCCACGCCAGTGCACATCATAAATGATGGATGGTGTTTCAGAGAACTTGTGAAAGTATATATATATATATATATATATAATGTGCAAGCGTGTTAGTTTCTCGAATGGACACGATAAGCTGCTACAGTTTGGCAAGCGTTTTCATTGCCATATCATGGTCATTGCGCCTCGCTAATAGGGCCACCAGAGCGGGGCCAAGATTAGGTGCTGCCATTTCGTCCTCCCGCTGCCGTGCTATTAGGTCTGCTCAAGAGTTCACACGTTTAGTGCTAATCTCTGATAAGTATGTAGCGTTTGTTCACAACTGGGTGAGAAAAAAAATCATACTTGCCTCAGGCGATTAAACATGTTAATGAAAGCGGCGCCTAGAGGGACGGCAAAGCTATGGCCACCGCAAATTTGAGGGAACCTTCTTCCACCTTGGTAACACATAAAGTAAACAGACACAAGAAAAATTGTGAGTGGGGCCCAGAGGCCTAATAAAAGGACGAAGATCGAAGTAGAGTAAGAGGCCTGCACATAAACTTCAGAAAGAGAAAACAAACAGCAACTGAGAGAAATGGGTCGTGGGGATAAAAAGAGGAAGGAATTGACACTGCAGAAAGCGGGTGAATTAATTTGTAGCAAGGGTAAACAAAATTGCCTAAAGGTGGGTATGGGTGGGTATAATTGCGGACGTCCACATGAGAGACCAGAGCATCTAGCGGCCACGGCCAAACACAAAGAAAGAAAAAGCGAAAGAAAACGCTGAAACACCCTTTTTCGCAGATAACTGTAATCACACAGTCAAGTGAACTGGAATGTAAGTAAGAAAACACGGTTGTTTTTTTTTTTAGACAATGCAGATTTTTTTTTCTCTTTTTTAAGGGTTTAAGCGCTGCCAACGCAGCGGTTTTGCAGAATGATTCCTAGGCGAGGCGGACATACTTTGTCGCTAACACCGTGAGCTTTAAAAAGCTAATCACAAAAATTAATTAATTTACTTTTATATTAGTGCATTCGAAGCAGTTGTTTAAATGGCGAATTTGAAGGCAGCCAGGTTTTAGCGCACCCTCATATTTTTTAATGTTTGAAGTTGCACCTAATTCGAGATATTTATATTCGAATTTTAATGGTTAATTCAGGCAATATCGATACCAAGCGCCGCGGGAGCAAGAAAAAGCGGCCCCGCTGGCATATCACACCGAAAGGCCCACTGACGGCAAGCGCGAGGAAGTTGGAAACCGAATCTCTCAGCTAGTCTCGGCGTCAACTGATACCTCATGCTTCTCCTGGCAAGCGTGTGCGGCCGTGCGTCGGGTCAGGATTTGCCGCGGCATGCTATCATTCAAACTTCATCCCGCCTTTCTTTACAGGGCGTTGCCGTCTGACGCGCCGCGGGAAGCGCTCGGTATCGATATTGCCTCGGTGGAGCTTCGGAATTCGATGATGAATATATCCAAAGAAGCGCGATTTTCAAGATTTAAAAAAAAGAAATCGGTGTGCATTAAATTGTTACTGCCTCCAAATTTACCATTTAAAAAGCTGCCCCCAAGGCACTAATAAGAAAATTAATCAATGTTTGTTAATTAGTCTTCTGAAACTCACGTTAATAGCAGCAAAGTATGTCCACCTCACCTGGGAATTCGTCTGCAAAAACGCCAGGTTCGCTGCGCTTATAGCCTTTTTATAAAAAATCCCTAATTTCTAAACAAAATCACCATGTACATTCGACTCGTCTGCAAAAACGCCACGTTCACTGCGCTTATAGTCTTTTTATAAAAAATCCGTAATATCTAAACAAAATCGCCCTCTATATTCGACGTCTTCAGCCACGCGTTAGTCACGCTGCAGTACAGCTCTTTTTTTTTTTTTTTTTTTTTTTTTTGCGGCCGAATATTTTTTTTTCCCAGCGCTTTTACGTTTGCGCAGTGGGATTCAATGAAAATCATCGCATTTTAGGCCTAAATAGACTTGCGAAGAAAGAATGTTGTAAAGTGGAATTTTCTAACTAAAGATGCGCGTGCCGCCAGCTTGGCTTTTATTTGCTTTAAAGAAAGCGACGGCGGAGCGCACAGAAATTGTTTCCACAGTCGCAGTTTTCAGAGAACAGTCGCAAGATCTAGCCGAATAAGTATAAATAAACCTTTTCATGCCATAACGCCTGTCCGCGAGGTGTCCGAGTGGTTTTGGTCTCAAAGATGCAATCCTTTGGTTTTGGTCTCAAAGATGCAACAAGAGCAGACCAATAGGTCCGCTCTTGTTGTTCTAGTGCCGGTGGTCAAATTCAGACTGGACGCACACGGTGCTCTATATGCCATTACTTCTGTCATCGTTGGAGTTTCGAGCTTTATGATCCCATAAGAGAGCCTTCATGCAAGTATTGTGCTTGCCTGCAGGTGCCCTAACAGTGAATATAGCGCTGCACCACGTGGTAGCGAAGCGGGAAACAGAGCCGGAATATCCAGAACTTTGTGGTATGTAGTGCAGTGTAGTGGTCGTGAAAGAAATAAGGTAAGCATTGGAAACGTATACAAGCAAGTAATGTCAAGCGGGAATTAGAAAGTGTAGATGTGGGAAAAAGCCATAGCCCCCGGCAACTCTTGCATTAATTGTTGGCTCTCAAGCGGGTACAGATCTGCTTGCTAAAGCGGGTTTTATTTTTGTTGTTGTTGTTTTTTTCCTACCCGATGGCTCATGCAGTCGTAGCCTAGAAATGCATGTTTTCTTTTTCTTTTTTTTTTTGTAGGTTATCGCTTTTAAGCTATGTACACAATAATTGCTCACCATGACAGGCGAACTTGTCGGAAAAGTGAATCCGCCGGCACTTGCGCATTAATTCTGCCGACACCTCAGGATATCCCTGTGCACTAGCCTGGGTTTTTTTTTTCTTTCTTTTTTCTTTTTTTAAACCGCGAGGGCACTCTATACCCTCGAGCTTATAATAAGATTCACAATTTAGCCTGGTTCCATGTAACAAGGGCAGGCCTAACAACACATGCTTTGTCTGTACTGTTTAGCCGTTGTTCTATAATTAAACACGCAATCAACGGCTTTTAAAACCTGGGCACCACGTCGCTCACCTCCATCTTTCTCGTCAGGACAGCCAGGTTTCAAACTGCACTCGCCTTTTGAATTGGCATTTCCATGACGCTTTCCCTCTATCCTTGTCCTCCGTTTTCATTTGTTCTTGCGAGCTGAAAAAAAAAATGGCAGCCATACCTAATACACGTACTCAAGCTCGGTCCGGCGTCATAGCGAGGCATGTCTCTCGCCCGCGGTAGCTAATGTTTTCTCCGACAGAACTTTCGAGGACAGCACATACTCATTTTAGCTTAGCTTATAGACGCGACTTCGAGCCGCACGGTTCGAAAGGAGTTCGGCCACTGCAGCGTATAGATTAGGACAGAAGCGCCAAACTACTGCCGTCTGTCGAGTTAACAGCTTCTGCCGGCGCCTTCGAGCTGCTGTGTACACTTGCTTGCTCGACCGGCAGGAAGTGTAATTTGAATGCTCGGGACGAGGAGAGAGAGGGCGTGATGGGGGTGGTTGCTGCCGGCTCAGCGAAGGAAGCGAAGGCTGCAAGGGTGCCGAAACAGGCGGCAGCTGGACGGATCCTTAAAAAGAAAAACGATAAAAAAGGATGACAAAGGCGAAGACCGGGAGTTGGGAGAAGCGAATTCCGCGGGCAAAGCGACATGACAAGTAAGTGTAGGGGCACGCCCGTAGGCTCCTTTTGTACCCACTAATGAGTGCTTAGCCACCGGAGCATGCGGCGCGAGCGCGAGTTTGAGTCCGTAATCGGAAGCGTCTTCTGCGCCACGAGAGCACGTGCCCTGGATGGCTGACCGTGCCCTCCGAAGATATGCGTATACTACAGCAGCAAAGCCACCGTGGCCAGTCTCCGAGCTATACGACCATGCGCATGCAGGCCTCGTCGTTGCTAAGGCGTCCGCGGGCGCAGCCAGAGGAAACGGGTTTGACGAATCGCTTATCCGACGCTACGCGCCAGCTGCTGTAGCCTAGCCCAGCGTATTAATGAGAGGGCGGAAAATTGTGTTGCCAGCGCGCAATCACTTTTCCGCGTTCCTTAATTTAACCAGTCGAGCGCTCTATGCTTCAACTCGCATTGAGAGTTCGTCGAGGGCAACGCAAAAGCGCTGAGGAGATTAATGAGGGAGCACTGTGGATGCGGTTTCTTGGTGATGACCGGAAGTTTTCGTCTTGAGTACACGTGTAGTGTAAACAAGAAGGCGGCGAAGCGTGCGCGACTGCGGTGTTTAAGAAATATAACGTGAAATTAAATGCACGGTTCATTAGTATAGCGTACATATAAAGGGCTAACTGGGAGCTTTCTTCGCGTCGCGGTATTCCCGTGAAAATGTGCCAGTGTGGATTTAGCTTGCGTCGGTGCGACAGAGCCGCCAAGAGTTCAGTAAAAAATAATTTGATTACATCCAGTCCCGATAACCGAGCTTACTCGCTGCAGATGCTTCTTTGGTTAACATTCCTGCATTCCCTCCTTCTTTTCTCTTCTACTCGCGGCACCCAAATGAAGCCCACAACAGTGAATAAGAATAAAATTGTAATGGCTTGTGAAATGCTAGGAGGACGGTACTCATGAAAGGTAAGAGCTACGGAAATTCTGGATGACTGATTTTGAAGTATCAAGGGTATACACTTTAAATGAGAGGTACGCCGTAATAAATATACTCCTGAATCTGAATACGCGGACATTTTATCGCTATAGCAATTATATGGACGCGCGAGGCGCACGGTCGCCTTTGGCGTCATTGTGCTGTCACGGTATCGACGCGCATGCGCGGTCCGTGCGTGGAGGGTTACAAGAGATGCAGATACGCGACAGTGCGTTTCGCCGCAAAAGCAATCAGACGCACCGTCTGGCTTCGCTCACTCGGCTCTGCCGGAGCCAGGGCCGCGATTTTGTAGCGATGCCAATTATGACTTATTTTAGAATAGTTTTATCTTCCACCGCTCACGGCCGGCCTGATCCCGTTGATAACGCGAGCGGACCGTCGCTCTGACCACTGACAAAGCGCGATAAGCGCGAAAAGGCATTATTACTTTAAAGGCATTGCTACAAAATACCGGCCCAGGGCCACCTTCCGGCTTCTGCTGTTGGCATGAGCTCTGTGCGCACACACATTGGCGTTCCTGCGCAGCAACTGTGTGCACACCCACGGCCGCTACATAAAAAAAAAGGTGCGGCCCGTTGCGTGGCGCCGAAACGGCGTCTCGGGCCTAGTTCTCCTTGTGCCCGCTCCGGCGCCACTGCTCTGGTACAGACGTTCATGGAGAAGTGCTTCCAGAGCCGTGTTGGTACGCGTGACAGTGACTCTAACTAGGCCGTAAATAACGCGTTTCATAGTTGCACATGACAGGTAGAATATTGAAGTCGTTATTAAAAGTGCCGATTACCCCACATATGTGAAAAGTCTGCCCTAGGAGTGCCAATCTTTTGTATAGGGGGCCTATGCTCTCCATGAATTGCTGCCCGCTCGACTCACCTGAAATGAAAAGAAGTGCTCTATTATGAATAATCGGGAGTAGATTTACGTGTTTCTTCAAGACGAAGCAGTGAGTCATGCAGGCACTGAGGAGGGAGGCCAAAGAGGGGGCCCTGACGTCTTTTCTCCTGAAATTTAACTTTTTCTCTATATCTCTGTTCTCTGCAATCTGACAAGAGTGGCAGGTTTGGTAGGTTAGTAAAGATGCATGACTTGAAAGCAGTAGCGCGTTAAGAAACGGTGGCAGAATAAGATACCCAGAAATGACAAGCGCTTGTTCTGGGTACGTTTCTTCCTTTCTGCCTCCGTTTTTTTCTCTTTTTTTTACGCGCTGCTCATCTTAGATCTTGCCCGTGTTTCTGATGGGCATATCTCTCCCAACAGCTCCACTCACCCGCGCGCTTGGCATGAAACTCACCTTGTTAACCCTTTCGTGCACCCTCCTTCCTTCAAGAAAAAAGTTTTGGCTACGTTCCTGGATGTGCGTGATGAAGTCACGAATTGGAAACCACACATGAATGTACGTGAGCGTCTGGAAAATTTATAACTGTATGGGCAGGCGACATAAGTGTGAAATGATTCGATGAACACCTTAACACTTTTATTGCAACTTTATTGTAAATACCGAAGAGCTTATTCACAGGCGGAAAACCTTCCTTGACAGAGGTTTATGTGACAGCGTCATTCTCAGTAAAATGTAATGAACATACCAGTGACCTGTCGCTTGGTTCCCACTTGCTACCTTTCCCTGACGGTCCTTGGCGCGAAATATTCTTCAGCCAGGCTTCCCGACGCTGTTGATCGTAAGGGAATTCGTAGTACTTCACAGTAGCGTCTCTTCTCGCGTTCGAGTTGCACAGTGGCACACAACAGCTTCGCGGCATCACACCGCTAGAAAAAACCGTCTGCCACACACGCGCACACCAAAGAACCGCACTCAAGCACAGGAAACATGAGGCAAGCTGCTCACACACACACGATCACACAAAAAAGCACACGAGAATGCGCACGAAAAAGCACACCAACACACATAAATCCCGACGCGACCACATTGTAGCACGAACCGGCGTCTGCCGTGCGTATCGGAGCAGTGGCGTCCTCACCAAAAATAGCGGCCGCAACTGTCAACTCAGCCGAGACGCGCTAGCCCATTGACGGCGACGCGACGCAGCAGGCCGCACTTTTTTTTAGATGCGAAGCATCTTATGGTCGGGGCTATGTCACTCCCTCCGCCGTGCGGCGTCCACACCCCTACTGCGCATGCGCATCCTCCTCCCCGTCCTCTCCTCTCCTTGTCTCATCTCCACTCCTCTCGGCATTCCTCCTCTCCTCTCGACGCTCCTCTCCTCTCCGGATTACGCAACGAATGGCAACACCTGCGGCTCCGCGCGCGATAATGCGAAGCAGCTTAGGTTAGAGGCGCGACGGTAGGCGCCCCAGAGGCACCGGCAACAGTCACCAACGCCGCGCGCGTTCGGTGCGAACGCGGGCAAAACGCCGACGGCGTCGACAACAGTTCTGCGCGTTGCTGGTGCTGCTGAATGTCCAAGTTTATACAGCTGATAAAACTACCTTGAGTCGACCCCATGGCTGCTTCGCATACTACTCAGGGTTCCCCTACGGGAAGATGGTGTAATATTTTTTTTATGTAGCGGCCGTGGCACACCACACTGTGTGGCGTACACTGGTCTGAAGAGAACGGGAGGGGTGGTGGTCTCTTAGAAATGTGAGACAGTTCACGTCAAGCTAGATCTATCTAATCCTTTCCTTGGACGCCGACAAACGTCGATGGTTTTGCTTCGGTCTCATCCCGTGCAGCATCGAGGCCTGTAACGCCACTGGCGGTGCTCGTCATCAAGCCAGCTTTCTGAGACGCTTCCAGCGCAACGCGATAGAACCTCGGTATCGCTTTCAATGCTTCGCCTTCGGGCGAAACTATCTTTTTTTTTTATTCTTACCCCATCAAAATACCGCCGCGAAAGCACACGTGTCACCTCGTTTCGGTGTTGTTTACTAACGGCGATAGTATGGGATGCATGGCTAACTGAAGAGGTCGCTATCCCAATATCGTAGACAAGAACGAAAACAGTAAACTAAAAAACAAAATATAATAAAAAAATTGAAGTAATCAAAACCTTTCACGTGGTGAGAACTCCTCGCTATGCTTCTCAATTAAGAAAATATTGACCGTTCATTCTCTTTTCGGTGGGGGTTTCCACGTCGTACTGATTTGTCGGGCAGTCACGAAATTGCTATATGCTGTAAAACGATTTGCAGAACGTGAACCGCTTTATAGCATAGCAGTAAGCGCTTCACAAACTTTTTGCTTAACAGGTTCATTTTTTAAAACGTTTTGCGCACAAACAAACAAGGACGAAGAAAAGGAGCAACACAAGGACAAGCACTTAAAAATCAATCTGTTCCAACTAGGCCGACTCGCGGTTATGCTTAACAGAGGTTCTAACATGTACGTTGGATCTACAAGATTTTTTTTTCATATCAAATTAATATGATGATAACTTTTCCACGTTAGCTCTACCTGGTGTTTAATGGAAGACTGTCATTTGATCCGCCGCAATGGCCCAAGTGATCTATTACGGACCACAGTTGTAGAGCGCGGATTTAGGTCGTAGAGAAGCGCACGAGTGCGGATCAGTGACGTTGACATCGACATCAAAAGCTGTCTGTGAAGAAGTATCCTTCAGTATACAAATAAGCAGGAACTAACTGTATGTTGCAAGTGGTAGCTGCAAGGAGGCGAGAAAGTTGAGTTTCATGGTTTCTGCAGCTTCCGCAGGGACAACGGGCACCAGGCCGCTGATGGTGAGGTCATGAGGAAAACGCTTACATGTACGTCGTTACCGGTTCCGCGACTCGTCAGTTTTACATCTTTTGTCAGGCAGAAAGAAACACTATTGCTCTTTTGCAGGAACTTATTGGCTCACCCTGTTGGTAACGGCACGTAGAAGGCTAATGTCTACAAGCGAATAACGAAGGTGAAACTCATACATGTGATCAATTGCATTGTTTTCGCAAGTGCTCCCATGATTTATTCCATGAGTAGTCGGACATGAGTGCGGATATTAAATGCGAAGCATTTCTTGTCGAACATTTGCTACTTTGACAGTATCTATCTATCTATCTATCTAGCCGCCTACGTCTTTGTGATCTTATGGTCTTTTCGTTCAATTGGTATGTACCAAAATTGGCATACTATGACAAGAGTATATGACGAACATAAATGATATGTCATGACATGAATGTAATGTCATGCGTGTCATGTAGGTCATGAAACAGCCGCCTACGTCTTGGTGCTCTCATGGTCATTTCGTTAATTTGGTAGGTACCAAAATTGGCATAGTATGACAGGAGTGCATGATAAACATAAGTGATAGGTCATCACATAGAAGTCATAATATGCGTGTCATGTACGTCGTGAAAATAACCCAGCGAAAAAAATTAACACTCAAAAACCACTGAAATGGTTTCAGACGTGGGTACTAAGTGAAGGAAACACTATAGGATGCTGGTAGAAGTCATAGTCATGATCATGACTCAGCAAAAATGACAGTGACTCAGCAAAAAATAATAACACTCAAAAGCCACTGAAATGGGTTCTGACGTGGTCACTAATTGACGGAAACACAAAAGAATTGTTATAGAAGTCATAGTCATGACCATGACTCAGCAAAAATGAGAATGATTCAGCGAAATTAGATTAACACTCAAAAACTAATGGAATGAGTTCGGATGTGGTACTAAGTGAAGGAAAAGGCGAAAGGTTAATGGTCGAAGTCATAGTCATGAGCATGACTAAGGCCCGTGTTCACAAACGTAACTTACCCTTAACTTACGACTTAAGTAGCCGGTCGATGCTTAACGCGTTTCATAGACAAATCTTGTACTTAAGGTAAACTTTAATCGACACTTGAGTGCCGGAAAGTAAAGTACAGCCATTGGCAACCTTAAGTGCCACTTTCGCTACTCTCGCCTAGCAAGCAAGATGGCCGACACCTACGGCAGCCTCGCCGTCTTTGCCGATTTCGCCGGACGTGTGCACATTACGGATGATGAGGCATAGCAATACGCGCCGCCATACGGCCACGTCTTAGGATCGACAAAATCTCATGGAAGTATACAACGAAGCGGAATTCTTGTGGCGGTACCGCTTTTCCAAATATAAGCGGTGCTACGGCTGTCGGAAATGCTGCCACTGGCCCGAAAAGACAACGAACGCGGTCACCCCGTGCCGCCGCTGCTCCAGCTACTGATCGCGCTGCGATTCTACGGCGCCGGAACCTTTCAGGTTGTCATCTGGGACCTCGTTAATGTTTATTTAATTAATTATTTGATTAATTAATAATTAATTCGCCTTGGAGCTCGTTGGCCACATCTGGCCCCTTGCGCCAATAACCGACATTAATCAATCTATCCACGTTTAATTAATTCCATTAATTTAATTGTTGCGTGAAACGAAGGAGCACGGCATGTTCTTCTTCGGAAAAGTTTGCTTTCTTTTTTTTCCATCGTCCGCGCGGGTTGAAAACACACAATATACGCAAACACACTCTGTACGCACAAACACCGCACGTTTTCAGCAAAAAAAAAAAAAAAAAAAAATTGGGACGGCGACACAAACCACAGTGGCTGCGAGAACCAATGTGAACTTTTGCCCTGACGAGTTTGAGTAAAGCGCTAAAGCCAAATAGTTCTTTGCAGTTTACTTAACAGAATGTGCGCGCAAGCACTGCAACATTTATATTAGAAGTAATCTGCTGCAAAAAAAATTTTACGATTTAACCAATCGTACACGTATGTTATTTACGTACCCTCGACACCAGATGACATATTTGACCCGAAAAGTGTGACTTTCGAAAGTGATACTTAAGTGTCGTTTTTGAAGTGCTCTCCTAAAACTTTCCTAACCCTTGTACTTTTCCCGCACTTATTGACGCCCTACTTAAGTTCCGTTTGTGAATACGAGCCTAAGGCTTTCGTCTCTTAGGTGTAGCTAAAGGGACTCCTGCGGACTCGTGACATGCGCTTCATGTAGGTCATAGCCGCCTACGTCTTGGTGCTCTCATGGTCGTTTCGTTAACTTGGTGGGCTCCCCGCATACTGCTTGATTTCCACAGGGCATGGGATCTGCCGGCTTTTTATTCTTCTTGAATTGTTGTAGTCTCTCTATCATTTTTTTTCAACTGTGCCTTACAGACCTCATTTGATGCATCGTTAATGAGACGTATTACAGGTGCAAACATAAAAGAAAGAAAATGAATAGTTACACAAATACCGCAAACGAAAACACAACACGGCGTCAGACTAGACAAAACACGCATGATAAAATAGGGAAGACCAGCAACCTCCATTCAGGAAATGGAACATGAAAAGATAGCAAAAACAGCACGAATTAACACAGAGCACAAATAATTGCAGCAATCATTTGACGACACAATTCAACAACAAAAATATAAAGTAGAGACGCAAACTCAACACGAGAAGTATCAGATAAAAAGGAAAAAATATAACAGCGTCATACAGAAACACGCTTGCTCGGTAGATGTCGCAATGATTTATTGCTGTCATAACCGATCATAAATTAGGGTAGGCCTTTCGACGTGCTAATGAGCACGTCGAAGCTCCAATAAACTAAAAGCGACCGTAGGGCAGAAGATGCGCATGAAGTTGAGGCGATTACACAAACTTCGTTACATCAGTGTGAATAAAATTATTATAATTCTAAAATAGATGAAAATAATAATGTTATGTCATCGAGAACTTGACAGGGAAAATAGAAGTTCATTTATTTCGGTTACGCGGTCTATTAACCATAATTATTGAAGAATAATCGAATGGATCTGTTTTGTACTAACTATAATTAAGAGATGGATCAGGTGGTTAATATCCTTTCCATGTGGCCATATGCGAAAAACATGTAGAGTTATGAGAACGTATGCAGAAGCTCTTGAGTAGTGTTACGTCTCAACCTGTACAAGCACATTCCTTGGACGTTTCCCACGAGGCGGTCCATTCATCAGCGCGCGCACCGACAGCGACCGGGTGTGTCATAGACTGTGACGCGTTAACAAAGCAGCTCGTCCCAAGGCAACAACAACCATCCCCATCCGTGGATACGCTAATTACCGTGAAGATCACTCTATCTAATCCTGATCCTGACAAGAGGGCCGTCACACAGAGCCCGCTAATTGATGAAAGGGGCCATCGTCGAGCAACACCGTGGGAACCGCGTCGAGATCGGTTTTCCCAGATGGCCACGCAGTTTCAAGAATGCGGCTGCAAGGGTGCGACATCGGAGGCGGACCCGACGGAACGGTGCGCCAACATGGGAGGGATGTTGCGACCGATTCAACGATTGTGAACGGCCGAGCTACTGTCATCAGATTCCCCAGTCCAGTCTACTAGGGAAGACAACGGTATTAAAAGCGGAGACCTGTGGTGCAGTGGGTGTGGTCCTGACGTGTCCTGATGTGGACTCGGACGTTTAATATGCTCCTGATGGAGTAGGCTTCCGTACCAGGGGCCAGTATAAATAATGTAAATGAAACCCTTTTTCCTTCATTCCTACTACCGGACGTACTCATCAATGGGCTTGGTGGATTCCTGGCCCAAGTGCCACCTCTAGCCGCAACAGTAGGTACTGCATGACATCATGGGCGAAATTATGAAGGCTATTAATCAGTTTCAATACCAACTAAAATGTGTAATCGATGTTGAAAAGCAAATCATGAAGGATGGAAAGAGTGCGGGAGGACGGCACAGGTCATCATACTGTAGTGGCTCTACTATTGACCTGAACGCCGGAGGGCGAAGAAGACAGAGATATTCTCAAGCGGAATACACGCGCTTGTCGGAGGCCAACGCTACGCGGTACTCCGGATCACTTTGCTGCTGACGCTTCCCTAATGCTTGTCACCGCGGTCGCCTCCCGTGGCGACCTCCACAGTACCGTCCAAAACTAAGCGAGAGCACCAAATACTTTTAAACTTAGGTGGTAAAATTAATAATAATTGAAGTTTCTACGCCTCTCTCTCTCTCTCTCTCTCTATATATATATATATATATATATATATATATATATATATATATACGAGGTCTGTTAGAAAAGTATCCGACCTTACTTTCTTTTTTTTTTTTGCGAACACCTGATAGATATGAAACAAACGCGCTGGCATCAGCCGACCTTGAACCTTCGTGCGCATGCGCGAATTTTTTTCCGCCTGCCGATAGTGTCAGTCGCTGGGGCGCAGCGTTTGAGTGAGGTAGTGCGCAGTGCTCTCGTCGTTTTTTTTTTTATTACTATTATTATTGCAAGAAAAATTACGGAGCGACTGGAGGAGCGCTACTGCATCAAATTTTGCCAGAAACTGGGCGACAGCCAAGTGGAAACCATTCAGAAGATTCAGACGGCTTTTGTTGACGATGCTATGAGCAGCGCACAGATTAAGGAGTGGTATAACCGGTTTAAAGACGGCCGCACATCGGTGGAGAGCGAGCCACGCACCGGTCGGACATCAACATGCCGAAATGACGAGGTCACTGCCGAAGTGAACGCTGTGGTGATGCGGGACCGTCGTGTGACTATCCGAGAAATTGCGGAAGAGGTGGGCATCAGCACTTTTTCTGCGCATTCCATTATGACCGAAGATTTGGCCATGAAGAGAGTTGCGGCGAAATTCGTGCCGAAGCTGCATGCTCACGGTGGAGCAAAAGCAACTTAGTGTTGAAGTCTCACAGGACATGCTGGATTCCACAAACAGTGACCCCGACTTCATGAACACCATAATCACTGGTGCGAGTCTTGGGTGCACGGGTACGACCCGGAAACCAAATCCCAGTCGTCACAGTGGAAGCCTTCCACGTCACCAAGACCGAAGAAGGCCCGCCAAGTGCGCAGCAACATCAAAGTGATGCTGACTGCTTTCTTTGACTCCGCGGTGTGGCACACCACGTGTACGCACCACAGGGTCAAACAATCACCAAAGAGTAGCACGGGGATGTCTTCCGTCACCTACGTGATGCTGTGCGGCCCAAGAGACTGCTGTTGTGGTCAACAGGAAATTGGCGCATCCATCATGACAATGCTCCTGCACATTCCTCACACTTGATTCAGACTTTTTTGGCCAAAAACCAGACTCCTGTAGTTCAACAGGCTCCTTACTCTCCTGATATGGCCCCCTGCGACTTCTGGCTGTTTCCCAAAATCAAGAGGCCATTGAAAGGAGCGCGATTTCAGACAAGAGAGGACGTTATGGCTGCAACGACAGCTGAGCTAAACTCCATTCCAAAAGAGGCCTTCTCGGAATGCTTCCAACAATGGCAGCACCGATGGGAGAAGTGTGTGGAGTCCCAAGGAGACTACTTTGAGGGGGATTAGGTTTCCAACGCTCTAGTTATGCCAGTTTTTTTTTCTTCGGCCAAAGGTCGGATACTTTTTAACAGACCTCGTATATATATATATATATATATATATATATATATATATATAAACGAGAAGAAAGGGAACCGAGGGCCCCGATTTTTAGTAATCATATCATAAGAAGCCAACAAACAATGATACCAAGGACAACATAGAGGAAATTACTTGTACTTACTAATTGAAATAAATCAATGATAAATTAATGAAACTGGATGAATAAACAACTGGCCGCAGGTGGGGAACGAACCCACGTCTTCGCATTACGCGTGCGATGCTCTCACCATTGAGCTACCGCGGAGCCGTTTTCCCATCCACTTTCTGGGGTATTTATGTTTTTACAAACCTAGGGGTGAAATGTTCCCAGTTGCCCAGTTGCCATCACCCAAAAAGATCACGTGCTCGTGACGCCTGCGGCAGAAAGGATGTTCCACATCTGCCGCCATGGTTTGTGAGTGGTGGCGCTGGCTAGCACTCTCAGGGTTAATTCTAGTTGTAAAACCTAAATACCCCAGAAAGTGGATGGGAAAACGGCTCCGCGGTAGCTCAATGGTGAGAGCATCGTACGCGTTATGCGAAGACGTGAGTTCGTTCCCCACCTGCGGGCAGTTGTTTTTTCATCCGTTTTCATTTCCATTAGTTTATCATTTCTTTAATTCAATTAGTAAGTACAAGTAATTTCCCCTATGTTTTCCTTGGTGTCATTGTTTGTTGGCTTCTTATGATATGATAATAAAAATCGGGCCCCTCGGTTCCTTTTCTTGTCGTTTATATATATATATATCATCCACTTTTATTGCCATTAATTTATCATTTCCTTATTTCATTTAGTCAGTACAAGTAATTTCCCCTATGTTGTCTTTGGTGTCATTGTTTGTTCGCTTCTTATGATATATATATATATATATATATATGAATATTTTTGATATATATATATATTTATTTATTTATTTGTGTGTGTGTGTGTGTGTGTGTGTGTGTGTGTGTGTGTGTGTGTGTGTGTGTGTGTGTGTGTGTGTGTGTGTGTGTGTGTGTGTGTGTGTGTGTGTGTGTGTGTGTGTGTGTGTGTGTGTGTGTGTGTGTGTGTGTGTGTGTGTGTGTGTGTGTGTGTGTGTGTGTGTGTGTGTGTGTGTAAACGTGACCATATATAAAGCCAACAGACAATGCAGCCGAGGAAATGCGTCGGGGAAGTTAGCTGTGGATGCAATTGAAATGTATAAAATATTAAAGAAAAGGAAAAAGGAAAATGGACCCAAATATAACTTGCCGCCGGTGGGAGCCGAACCCACAACCTCCGGCTGTCACCGGCGGCAAGATATCTTTTCACCCACTGTCATTTCCCTTTCCTTTATTATTTTCTACATTCAATTTCAACCACAGCTAATTATCCAAGTTCTTTCCTTGGCTCCATTGTTTGTTGGCTTTATATGGTCATGAGTAACAAAAATTGAGCCCCTCGGTTTCCCTTCTCTCGTTCACATATATGCTACGCTGAGTTTGATGCCTCAAAATGCTGATTGAAGCACAGGAAACAACGGAATGCCCATAGTTGCATTATGGATATACAGGAGTAAAGTTTCAGGTGCGTATAATCTAACAACTGAATTAGTAATTAATGAATTAGAACGGTAAATAAGTTCTGACTGAAAAAAATGCGTAGCTTGAACTGGAGGCGCAATGCTAAAGAGGCAGCGGAGCTGATGGGAACCTTGCTAGTCCTGGCTTTTGCGCTGAGCCAAGCATTACCAAATCATCCCTAGCATTTGCCAGAATTTATCCCGAAGCGCGGCCTCTTATTCGGGAGTACGAACTATCTTTGGGCGTCCCATGGCTTCTACTGATCGAGCGCCGCCTAGCACACGCTTACATAGCTGTTGCCTCAAGGTCAGCGCATGCGCAGATCCAATCGTTATCATGGTGCATACGCAGATCTCGGCGCAGCGGCGGAAACCGATTGCGCGCAGTGTCTCTGATCTGCTGCCGACGCCGCCCGCGTTTCCCCGGCGTTTCCCCGGATTCCTTCCAGGCCAAGGAATCCACTGACGATTACGTTACACCCTAGTGCGAATTTTGAGCGCAGCTGTTTAGTCTTTTGAATTCGCCATATATTGTGGGAAATAATTTGATTCTGAATGATAGGGTCCTCTCGGCGGCGGCGCTTAGCCTCTGCTGGGGCAGCTCATTTAGCAGCAGCGGTAGACGAAGGTGAAGCATTTCCACTGGTTGCGTCACTCATTGTTCGGAAAGGAAGTGTGCACACGGGGGAATGCGTGGTTCGCGCGGAGCGCATTCTCTAGCGGCGGAGGCGGCGGAGGCGCAGGCGAAGTAGTGCATGCGCAATGGGTCCGAAGCCCACGCCATCGCTTTGTTTTTCTATATGGCATCGGTGGAGGCGATATCGCCGTATGCCTATTCGCCGCCGTTTAGCACATCTCGTGCGGCACTCCGCTTTCCCCTCACCCTTTCGCCACACTCTCCTCCTCCATTTTCCTCATGCTTCCGCTGCAGCCTCCTCCTCCGCTTTCCTTCTCACGCTCTCTTCTCCATGGCCGTCTTTCATCCCCCGCTGCGCTCCGCGTTCGCTCTTTCATCCTTCGCTGTGCTCGTTGGATCGGTTACGCAGAGGGAAGCCGACGCTCAACGCAGGAACGGGCGCCTTAGAGCTGCGCTCTAAAATAAATGCCAACAATTTGTTCAAATTTTCCTGTATAGGGAACTAAGTTTGGGCATTACAGTGTGAAGAGGTCACCTAGCGGCAGCTTTTTGATGTATCTTAACCCACTGGTGTCTTCTGACGTAGACGTAAATCTAACTGCGCGAGAACTTACCCATTTAACTCTTTCGCAATACGGCCGTCGCGGCCAGGAATCGAGAACGCGATTTCGTGTTTAGTGACAGCAGTCTGAAGCCGCTGAGTTACTGCGGCAGGTCGCTCAGAAGCTATGGTACCTATCGGCAGGGTATGCTTTCTATAGCGAGCGCCGTTCGTTAGAGCAAGCAGGCATCATTTGTTGCTGATTTGACCCACTCGGTTAAAATGAGGGGAGACTTACCCCAACAAAGGAGTGAATATTGAGAGCAAATCTACTGTGACCTTGAATATACTCATATCGCCTATACTCATATCACAGCCTCCAAAGACCGAAGACAAAGCATCTTATTGGACGGACTCAGTCAGAAGTACGGGAGACTTACCTAAACAAACAAGTTATTATTGAAAGAACATCTATCATGGCCTTGAATATATAACACACAGCCGCCGAAAACTGAAAATGTGAGCGAAATCAGGAAAATAAAGGGCACACCTCCTTGAAGTATTGATCTCCTTGAAAATTGAACTAAATTGAATAATACCTCCTTGAAAATTGAACTGAAGCCCGCTGCAAAGATCTTGTGAGCATTGTCTCCCAAATACCAATGCCTTCTTCGTACAACTTTTGCAATATAGGTGTTTCAATAACAATCGTCAAGAACCTGCGAGAAAAAGGGCGAATTTTCCACCCATGGTACGTGAGCGATTAGAAAGCGGATAGTCATTTAATATGTCGCGCTGAGTATGAAGCTGCCCTCGGAACAAAATTCAATGACAATAGCTGTTGTCGAATTCCTCGAAAGACACCGCTTTCAAATGCAAATTGTGCGCACGCGTGGGAGACAAATATTCGCCATTAATACAAGTTTTCTTGCAGCAATCCGAGCCAGTGGGTCCTTTCATTCAAGTAATGACTGATTGCTAAATGCGCAAAATTGAGAAACAGGTCACCACACAAGTGGAGACACACAGAAAGCTCGAGCGCAGGCTACCAACTGGTTTATTGCAACGTTGGGCGTTGCAAAATACAGCAACACAAGACAGCCGAAATACGCAGGTGCATAGAATTCGAAAGACAGATAGATACCCTTCCCCCTATGTCCACAAAAGATTTTAATGCATCTGATAAGTCAAAACAGACATTTCTGCACTGAACAGTGATATAGATGTGTCACTTACACACGCACTACCTCTCCTTTGTTAAAAAAAACGCTTGCAAAATCTCTCGGGCACATGCGTTCCTGTTTCTTTCTAGTATCTTGGTAAGTTGAAATTGCACCCCACAGGTGCAGGTAACGCAGTGAGTGGGCAAATTGGCCATTTGAATAGTTTTTATAGTCAGCTGATGTTCGCGCGCGCGTTCGTTTACGCAGCGTCCTGTCTGTCGTTCGTAGGATTTTCCACAAGTTAGCGGGATCTCACATACCCCTCAGCTGAGTATCAAAAATAATGAAATGGCCAATTTGCCCATTCACTGCGCTGCCAGCACCTGTGTAGGCGCAATTTCACTTTACCAAGATACTAGGAAAAAAGCAAGACTGCCTGTGCCCGAGAGATTTCGGAAGTGTTTTTATCAAAAGAAAAAGTAGCACCTGTGTAAGTAACATCTATGTCACTGTTCAGTGCAGAAATGTCTTTTTTTACTAATCCTACGCATTGTACAGTTTTATGGGGATGGGGGGAATGGTATCTATCTATCTTTCGAATTGTATGCAGCTGCGCATTTCGGCTGTCTTGTGATGCTATATTTTGTAACGCCCAACGTTGCAATAAACGAGATCGTATTCTACGCTCAATATTTCGGTTTGTCTCTTCTTGTGTGGTGTCCTGTCTCCCAATTTTGCGCATTTAGCAATCAAGCATTATAATGAACCAACTAGCCCTTCAAAATATTCTAATTTCATGCAAGGGAAGGCGACACAATCGAACGCACAGCATAAATTAAGTGTCAGGTGGCAGGAGGAGGAGGAGTAGAAGAAGGAGGAAAGAAAGAGAGAAGGCAGGGATGGTAACCAAAAATGTATATGGTTGGCTACCTTATACTGGGGGACGAGAAAGGGTGAATAGAAACATGTGATAGGCAGAGGAGGGGGGGGGGGGGGGGGGAGATGCGCTGAGATCGCGAGCGCGCGTACAGGGTCTCACCAAGTTAAAGGCGTTCACACAGGACAGTCGCCGTCAAGAAAGAGAAAAGTGCCTTCACAGCTTTGTGGGCTGACGAGCAATGGGGACTTCAGGTAGCGCCTGCACAGACAATGGCCGATCGTCTGGCGATAGATTGTGTTTGTCTTTCCGACTGAAATCGACGACAGTGGCACAATATTGTTACCCGAAGGATGAGTCACGAAGAAGAGCAACTATTTACAGGTTATATTTACAACAGCGGTTGCAGCGCTCACCGGTTAGATTCACAGCGCGAGCCCCCAGCTCTTTCTTCCTCTTTTCTCGGGTGATGGCGCCCGCGCGCCTCGTTCAAACAATCAAGTACCACACGCGTGTTGCATAATCCCCCGGTGGCAGAAGCGACGTCCCGGAGTGCCTAAATGTCGTCACTGTGGGGGTGATACTGCTTCAGTCGTGTAACGTGCACGATATCACTGGGCTGGGAAACAATGGGGCGTCAGGGGGGATCTCGTAGGTGACGGGAGTCACGGCACGAAGCACTCGGTATGAGCCTGTGTAACGAGACAGCAGTTTTTCTGACAGACCGACCTGGCACGACAGAGACCATAGAAGCACCAAAGAACCGGGCGGGAAGTGCACATCTCGGTGTCGCCGGTCGTACAAACGCATTTGACTCTTTTGGGAGTTAAGAACGCGGTCACGGGCAATTTCCCTTGCGTGGGCAGCGCGGGCGATGGCATCAAGTGCATATTCACTGGTCGGTGCCGCGTGAACAGGGAGGGTTGTGTCGAGGGGCAGTGCTGGTTCTCGGTCGAACAGAAGGGAAAATGGGGAATAACCGGCTTAGCCATGGCGCGAGGAATTATACGCAAACGTGACAAACGGTAGAGCGAGTTCCCAGTCAATGTGGTCTGAAGAGACATACTTCGCGAGCATGTCTGTGAGAATGCGATTGAGACGCTCCGTGAGGCCATTTGTGTGCGGATGGTATGACGTGGATAGCTTGTGCCTTGTGGCACAGGACTTCAGGATGTCCACGATAACTTTTGATAGGAATGTCCGGCCACGGTCTGTGAGAGTTTGTCGCGGAGCTCTATGTTATAAAATCTCGTCGCGTAGAATAAAATCGGCGACATCTGTGGCGCAGCTTGTAGGGAGCGCTCGGGTGATGGCGTAGCGCGTGGCGTAATCTGTGGCCACAGCGATCCACCTGTTCACAGAGGTAGAAAGAGAAAAAGGACCAAATAAGTCTAAACCAACCCGAAAAAATGGCTCCGCGGGAATGTCGAGGGGTTGAAGGTACCCAGCAGGGACCGTCGATGGTGCCTTGCGTCACTGGCATTTCTCACACTAGGCTACGTATCTTCGAACGGAATGAGCAAGCCCTGGCCAAAAGAAGCGTCGGTGGATCCGGTCGTAGGTACGTGACACACCGAGGTGACCGGCAGTGGGGAGATCATGAAGTTCGTGGAGAACAGCCGAGCGAAGGTGTTTAGGGATCACAAGGGGTAATGCTGGGCCGTCGGGGTGAACGTTGGGGTGGTAGAGTACGCCATTTTGAAGTGTGAATAAGCTGAGGGAACTATGTGCAAGTGACGATTCCAGGCGGTCAATGATGATACGCAAGGACGGGTCACGGCGCTGCTCGCCGGCGACATGGAGCAGTGGAAAAACAGAGAGAACGCAGGCGTCGGTGTCAGTATCAGTCGTAGAGGTCGGGTCTTCGACTGGGTAGTGAGAGCGGCAATTTGCGTCCTGGTGTTGGCGTCCCGACTAGTACGTCACTGTGTAAGGATATTCTTATAGTCGGAGGGCCCAACGACCAAGCCGGCCAGTAGGATCCTTGAGCGACCAAAGCCAACAGAGCGCATGATGGTCTGTGATTACTGAGAAGGGCTTGTCATATAAATATGGGCCGAACATTGAAACAGCCCAGACGAGAGCAAGACATTCGCGCTCGGTAATTGAATAGTTGCGCTCGGGAGTTGTCAGGAGCCGGCTAGCGTAGGCTATAACGCGGTCGTGTCCGTGTTGGCGTTGCGTTAAGACGGTGCTGATCCCATAACCACGGGCATCGGTTCGGATCTCTGTAGGTGCGGACGGGTCAAAGTGGGCCAAGATCGGTGGATTGCCGAGAATCATGATAAGGCGTGAAAATGCGACAGCCTGAGGGGAACCCCACGTAAAAGGCACGTCTTTCATCAGAAGTTCAGTGAGTGGTCGAGCGATTGCTGCGAAATCTTTCACGAACTGTCTGAAATAAGAACAGAGCCCCACAAAACTACGGACGTCTTTGACAGCCTGAGGTAGAGGAAAAGCCGTTGCTGCTGGAACGTTCTCCGAGTCGGGTTGTACTCTGGAAGCATCAACAAGATACTATAGCACTGTTCGGTCGGCGCCCGAACTGGCACTTCGATGAGTTTAATTGGAGTCCAGCCTTGCGGAAGACGTCAAGGATAGCTGCGACGCGCTCAAGGCGCGTCTCAAATGTAGAAGAAAACACAAGGACGTTGTCGAGGTAACAAAGGCAAGTTGACAATTTGAAACCTTGAAGCAGAGAGTCCATCATCCGTTCGAACGTGGCGGGGGCATTGGATAAACCGAATGGCATAACCTTAAATTGGTGGAGGCCATCTGGAGTGACGAAAGCGGTCATTTTTTGGTCTTGCTCATCGACAGAAATCTGCCAATAACCAGATCGAAGGTCGATGGACGAAAAGTATTTGGCACCGTGAAGACAATCAAGAGCGTCGTCGATTCGTGGTAAAGGTTAAAGGTCCATTTTTAGTGATTTGGTTTAGGTGGCGGTAATCAACGCAGAAGCGCCACGTGCCATCTTTCTTTTTGACGAGCACGACCGGCGACGCCCAAGGACTCGGCGAGCGCTCAACAATGCCTTTGGCGAGCATCTTGTTACTTCCTGCTTAATAACTTGCCGCTCTGCTGTGGACACGTGATACGGTCGGCATCAATATATTCGATGCGCTCTTCACTGCCGCAGACGTCGCACGCAGCACTGTCGGTTATTCCAATCAATGTAGTGCAAGCCTTCGTGAAAGCCACTCCCACCCACAGCCGGTATAGAAGCGATGCCTCACGTCGGTGAAGCCTGGGTGGAGGTCGGAGTTGGAGCGAAGGGTTCAGTTCATGTAACCTCGCCCGCCCTATATTTGGGACGTTCCACTCTGTTAAAGAGAGCTTGCGTGCAAGGTGACTAAGCTGCCTTGCAGCGTCTGTCCTGGAAAGAATAGGAACGCTGTGTTCTTCTTGATGTGACTCTCGAGCAGCTTTGTCTGAGTGATCATTTCCACTGATCCCGCAATGGTCAAGTAGCCACTGAAAAATAGTATCGTGGCGTTTTTGTTTGACGCCGTGGTGAAGCTTTACCATTTCGTACGTTAGCTGTTCATGAGCTCCACGTCGGAGAACTGACGGCATAGAGTGTGAAGCCAGTCTCGAGTCGAAAAAAAAACCTCCCATGTACTAAGATTCTCTGTGTCAATAAATTGAAGTTCACTGCACCGAGCCGCGAGTTCTGCAGCGGTAGACGTCGTGTTGTTATCGCAGTGTTGCTCTACTTGTTGGTATAAACACAGCACCACCAGAACTAGTCGATGAGATCAATCCGTCAGTATAAGTGTGTACGTGGTTGCTGTATTCCTCGTACAACAGGAAGGAGTAAGTTCAGTTGTTTTAGTGCAGACGGTGGTAGGTGTGACTTCTTCGGAAGTCCTGGAATTCCCAGGTGTACTTCAGGACGCCCCATACACCATGGAGGAGACACCGGCCTGGCCGCAGGTGCGTACCCCGATGTAAGCGAGTTACGATATGCACTGACAGTTGTGCTATATGACGTGCGGTGTCTTTCCACGGTGAGTGTGGCGAGGTGGTGGGAAGGTGTCGAGGCAATGTGCCTGACGTGTGCATGCATTGTCTCGACTGCGATGTGCGTCGTGATTGACTAATCTTGAGCAACGGCAATAGTTTAAGCCGTTGATGCAATGCGTGGTATTCCAAGGCATATCCTAAGAGCATGGGCGTGACTGCTCTGAATTGTAAGCAAATTGGTTTTGCAGGTGTTGGATATAACAGGTCGGATATTATACCGGAAGAATCCAAGAAACAACACCCTGTACAGCTGTAACATGGATTGTGTGGACACTCCCCAGTTCCTTCCCGCAAAGCGCTTGAACAGACGACAAAGAGCAAACAGTCGCTTTTTCACGTGGTTCACGTGACGAGTCCAGGACAGGTCTCTGTCTGTCACAACCTCAAAGAACCTGTGACTTCTGCTGGACGATATCACTTGTCCGTTGATTGATATACCGTATACAGACATTGGCTTCCGGGTAAATGCCACCACTGAGCACTTTTCCACTGCGCACGAAGGTAGCATGATGTCGATGAGACCGCCTTCAGAAGCTGTGCGCGAAGCTGAAGCCGTGTCACCCCCGACGTCATGATACAGATGCCGTCGACGTAGATAGAGAGTCAAATGCTGCTTGGTAGGTTCTCGTTTAGTGCAATAAGAGCCCAATTGAAAAGGCTGGGCTTAGTACTCCACCCTGAGGGACTCCGCGGCTACTGTGATACTGGGGTATCGGGCTATCCCCGGTGAGCACGTAGAATGATCTTATATGTAGGTAGCTACGAACCCAGACATATCTTGCCACCAAGTCATATTACTTCTAACGCTTTAAGAATGGCTTCGTGGGTGACATTATTGTAAGCCCCTTTAACGTCTAGATACAAGGCAGCAGAGAGGTGTTTACACGCCTTTTGAAATTCTACGTACGTTACCAAGTCGACAACGTTGTCCATAGACGAACGGCCGCGCTTAAAGCTTGTCAATGTGTCTGGGTAAATTTCCTAGTGTTCTAGGTACCACTCCAGCGCGTTAGAACCATCCGTTCTATTACTTTTCCTACACAACAAGCAAGCACGATCAGACGGTATAATGCAACGTCCAAAGGCGACTTGCCAGCTTTGAGGAGCGGAATCAGGCGACTTGACTTCCATTCCTGGGGAACCGTGCCATTCTTCCAGGAGTCGTTGTGCAGGAGCGAGAGTGTCTTACGAGCTCGTTCACCAAGGTTACACAAAGCGTGGTATGTAACTCCATCTGTTCCTGGCGCTGAGGAACGCCTGCCTAAAGCAAGCGCAGTTCCTAGTTCATCTAGAGAAAAAGAGCACGCCATACGGGGATCACGTGAGAACGGTGAGTGGTCGAGAGTCCGCGTTCCAGTGTAAATTACTTACCGGCAATCCTCTTACAGAAGGATTCTGCGATTCAATCTCTCTGCATTTTAGATAAAGGTACAGGGAATTAAATGGGTGGCAATGTCAGGGGTTGCATGGAGGCCACGAACAGTTCTCCATATGAGGGACAAAGGCTTCCGGGGATCCAGAAAGACACCCATCGTTGAGAAGCCAGCTTATTCATACGACGCTGTATTTTCTTCTGTGTGCGTCTGGCCAATATGAAATCATGAATGGACTTTGTGCGTCTATATGTTCATTCCGTACGGCGGCGAATGGCTCGAAGTTTCTCTAGCTCGATGTCAAATTCGGCGCGTGCCGAGCTCTTCAAAATCGAGTGTGGCAACCTGTAAGGCCTTTTATTGCATCCCCTTGGTTGGATGCCAAGTCGTCTCGACAGCAGTCTTCCAGGATTGATTTAAATTTCGGCCAGTCAATGCACTGGATGTCTCCGTAGAACTCGGTGCTAGTCAGCCCCTCAATCATCAGATAAGTTGGGATGTGATCTCTTCCCCGCGTTTCCAAGTCCGATAACTTTTGAACCCTTCTATTACCTTTGAACACAGGTAAGGTCTAGCAGCTACTATACGCTGTTCCTCGCAAATAGGTTGCACTTCCAATATTTAACAAACAAAGGTCTAGTTCATAGGCAATGGACACCAATTTTCTGCCCCACCAGTTAGTCTTAGAGCTTCCCCGGAGATAATGGTCGGCATTTGAAATCCCCAGTGATCACCCATGGCAGTGGAATCATTGTCAAAATCTCCCGTAAGCGCTCGCAGTTTAGATGACTTGATGGTGATAAGTAGGCTCCCAGAATTGTGAAAGTGACCTTGCTCTTCTTCACAGTTAAACAGGCGTATTGGTTTTCGCTGTCAGGTGACACTGGGTGATGAACATATGTCAAGTCACGGCGTATGAATAGAATGACCTTGTTGCATTGCCCGTGGGTGAAGGATATAATGCACTAATCCCCGGACAGCCTGATGGGAGATGACAGGTTTGGCTCACAAATGACAATAATGGGGAAAAAATCACCAGCCCTTCCCGTGTCGAGAAAATGTGGGTAAGCGAAGCTTGTCGTATGAGTATCTGACCTTCGTGGGGATTTTCTGTCTCTCTTCCTTTCTTTCTTTCTCTCTCTCTTTCTCTTTTTTTCTCTCTCTCTCTCTTTCTGTCTCTCTTTCTCTCTTTCTTTTTGTCCCTGGTATGTGCCATTGAGCTTGGACCCTTTCTGCACTATCGGCAGGATCGGCCCACTTTTCCGTGTGACACCACCACCACCGCTGACACTTGTGAGCCTATAAAGCTTCGCTTAATATTGGCTAATACAAACTGTCGAAAGTCTGACATTGTTAGTCCAATCGTCGTGTGTGCCACGTCTCTTCTCTGTCCTTCGTCGTTTGACTGGTTTTTACTATTCAGTCTGACATGTGCGACTTAAGCCCTCTAACGTTCTATTGAAAGACAGATGCATTCTGGACCTCCTCTCGAAACGATGGCATCTGGCGGGCCATTGCTTTACCCTAGAGCCGCAAGCACTGGACTCGGGGTGTCCAGTACCTGTAGCGCGCTCTGCGCCGACTGGGTTTTCATGTTGCTGAGTAGAACACGCATAGCATCCATAAGTTACCGCAACATGATTATGACCTGGCGATCATCAGTCGTCGTTGCATGAGCGGTTGGTGAGGGTGTCGATGGCGGTGGTATTCGAGGTGTCTCCGTGGCAGCTTGTGAGCTCGGAAGTGCGGGCCACTCTTCAGGATGATCTAATCTTGCCACTTTCTTCATTTTCACAGTATCTTCCATGGTGTCGCTCCGCGCTGATGCAGCTGTCACTTTGGCGGATGACGGCGTACCGCTTGGTGCGGTTTTGGTTGTGCTCTTCGGTGGCAATACCATCGCCGCCTAAATGTAGCGGCAGCCTCCCTATGTGTTGAATGATCCCAAACTATACCATTCAGAACCACGAATTCCTTAGGAACCCGCGGGCAGTCCTTCGATGAGGCTTCGTGGAAACCAAGGCCATTAAAGCCCTTTAGGACAGTCGCGCGGCAGGTGTCTTCTGAATGAGATTCAGTGCACCACGGGCACACGGCATTGTTCCCACAGACGCTTTTTACGTGGCCAAGCTTGTAGCACTTGTGTCTTTGTAGGGGCTTCGGTATTTATGGTCTAGCTGGATGCATGGCAGACACGGTCAACTTTGACATGAGAGTGAAACAGTCTCCGCCAGCACAAGCTTCACGCCGCGTGTGTTTCCGAGTCTGGTGAGATGCGTGATGATAGTGCCTTCTGTTGTTGGATTTGTTATATTGTCAAGTCATCGGTCAAAATGAAAAAGTCAACGTCAGAAATGACGCCATCAATGCCGTTACCACCTGTAGGAATCAGTGATCGCACTTTTACTTTCTCGGTTTCCATGACATGCCGAAGGCTTTGTAGTGCGCTAAGATGTAAAACGTCTACAACCAGGTTGAAACACTGGCCGGCGATGGTGCCCGTAGCAGTATTCTTTTGGCCGGTTGGCTCACGACAAGCTTGAAGTCGTCGTCCGAGCAGTCGCAGCTGTCCGATACAACTCGGTGACCTCGCTGTCTGTGTCACTTGACTCACTCCCACGTTTCCTGGACGTAAGCCGAACTGACGGCTATGCGCCAGGAAGGTGCTCGGAAGTATCTTCATCCACTGACGCCACGAAGGAGTGGCAGTTACCAGAGCTTGCGAAGAAGAAAAGCGAAAACGCAGAGACAACGGTGCAAGCGTTCAACTAAAGACAAAGTGTCAGTTGAATTATACAGCTATCTTGCAGATATAGAGCCCGCTGATTCTTTTAGATTTAACTTACCGGAAAAGCCACTTTGTTAAGCTGTAATCTTTTTAGGGAAAATACATGCCTCTCTGCTACAGAGGTATTTTAATAGTCTTCAAAAACCCTTTATGAAATAAAGCATGATATTTTTACGAAAACATGGTGTACCTCTTTCTGTTTCGATAAGCATTGAAGAATGCCTTTTGCGGATAAAAAAGCAGCCTTACACATAGAGTCTGCTACGTACAAAGCTTACCTAGCTTGTCCGCTCCTTTTACATTGTTGTGCTTTTTTTACAGCACAGATCTAGCTAACATTGGTCATCCGTCAGCCTTAGCCCGTCTGCTTAAATGTGAATCGCCAACCAGTGTGTGTGACATGGCACGATATTTTACATAAGAACGGAGTCGAAAATACGAATGGAGTCTTCCTTCTTGGAGATACCTTAAAAGCATCTCTTTTTTTCTTTCTGGACTCTTTTGAGTCACGTGTTTTACGTGTGACCAATAACAATATTATTTTAGTAGATGAAGAATGTCTTCTACAACAGTGACGTAAGAACAAAGTGTTACTGAGGAAGTCTAGAATTCTTCTCGAGGTACAGCAGAACGCTTTTCAGCTGGAGAATATACAGGGAATATCGTTCGATTCTTTCTAGTAAACTGAGCACACCACTTTATTTTTTGGCCACTTGCTATTAAGTATACCGCCCTACATAGAAAGATATGGCATCACTGGTGGGAAATCTGTCCCATTTCTCACGACTCTGAACTTTATGCACATAGCGCTGGGGCAAACACTAAATTTAGAAATGCAAAGGTAATGTATACACGTGTCAATATATATATATATATATATATATATATATATATATATATTGACACGTATACATGTTTATCTTTCACCGGTGGCCACTTTCCACCGGCTAAAAACGTTATCGCTCGGCGCAGGACGCGCCTGTATCGGAAGTTTCTAGAACGTTATCGATGCTTTTTTCCGTTGCCTGTTTTCACCGACGCTTATGTTATCTGATTGTATGACCGCCGCGAATTGTCTAGAACTTTCTGGAAGATCCGCGGGCATCAGGGATTAATCTTGAACCTTCAATGACTCAGGTATAAAAGCCGACGCGTTTCGCCGTTGATCAAATTTTCGACGATCGCCGACTGTGTTCGCCGCTATCGTTGTGCTTTGAGTGTAGCTGGCTTTTGTGGGCACAGGTTCGCCCAATAAACAACCAGTTTCGCCATACACAGTTTTGCAACTGTTTTCTTTACCGTCACTACTACGTGACAATATATATATATATATATATATATATATATATATATATATATATATATATATATCGAGAAGGATCCCGGGTAAATAAGGAGAGCGAGAGAGGGAGGGGAGTCAGCAGAATGTTTGCGAACTCGAGAAATAGTCGGCACGCCACTGTGCCAAGCTATGGGCCAACTTTGTGACGCTGTGTCAAAATTGTCCGCTGTGGCTTCCGAAATAGACGCACAGACTCCCCCCTCTGACAGCGCTCTCACTTCCTCACCGCGCAAAAAAAGCGTAATTTGCGTAGCAATGAACGCATAGCCGAATAGCAATGAACGCGAGCCGCTTTATTGTAATGGCTGGTCCTCATTTCTTATTTTTCGCGAACTTCACCAACTTCGTTCTTCATTAGTCGATTTTAGCAATTCATTGGCATTAGCGACGCCGAAACCATACAGCGAAGAGCTCTAGCAAAGTGTTAGTCTCTTGTCTGGCCTCGGCTAAAGCGGCAGAGACTCTATTCTGAAAGCAAGGTGTCCATAAACTCGTACGGCGATAGGACGAGTGCTTCAGCCTTAGCGGCACCTGTTTCTCCATGGCGCTATCAGAAACTCTGCCATGGGGACGAAAAGCGTACTACTTTCTAGAGGCCTGTATATCTGCCGTGCGGGCCACCCTCCAAGGGAATTAACTCCTGCCAAACAGTCGCAGATGAGGAACTGGCGCCGTGCCGGCGCGCTGCAGCAGGCGCATTGGTGAAACTAATTCTGGCACTCGCTTATCTCAGTAAGCCCCGGTCCCTCGCTTTGAGAACCCCATGTTGTCTCCGAGCCGACCAGTGTATAGACGCTGCACCCACGCCGCTCACCGATCGATACACTAGATGACTCTGCACAAAGGTTTCCGGAGAAATGGCCTCAGTGCGCGTCTCGACTCCAGGCGACGCCTCGCAATGCATCGGCTCAACGGAAAGACTCGGGGGGTTACGAGTGCGCATTTGTCAGAGCCCGATCCTCACCCGTCAAATGTATCATAATACCCTTTGTGTGGTCCGAAAGAAACTGTATGAGCGCCGATAATACAACGCTTGAGATGAAACGACACGTTTCAAAATTTATTATACAATGCAACACATCTAGACCCAGTACGCTATAGTAAAGATCGCTGACACTAACATACTCTACTAGCACATAAGCTATTCGAAATACGGGCAAAAATAACGGCGGAATAATGCTTTTGCACTTTGCCAACTTCGTTAATCGTTCCGGGAAAATGCCTTAGCGAATGCCAAAGAGCATTTCCGAAAAATATGTAAATAAACTAAATTTTGTGAATGTTGAGCAAGTATTCGAACTTTCAGTGCCCACAATCCAGAGTGCCCTGAAGCAATGCAAAACATTTATAACTCCGAAATGGGCGAAGAAATTGCCACGTTGAAATCTGGCAACTTGTTTTGTCATCTGCACAATGCTGACGCCAGTGTCCGTGTGATGACTTCAGCACAGCTTGTGAGTCAATCACAGCCGATGGTGTCACCCACATTGTCTCGACGAACGCGACCTCGGCTGCTTCGGCTTCCGCGGCTCGCACGCACAACGGGCTCACGGAGACAAAAAACATGCGCTTTTTTTTTTCGTAATTCAAGAGCGCGTATTCAAGTTGAGGTTTGGCAGTGTGATCATCCCTTTCAATACATCATCATCTCTTTCAAACAGTTCTCGAGGCTGCCAACGAGAATTTATATTTGTTGCAGCGAAATTCTTCGTTCATCTGCAGAAACCCACCGTCGCACGACCGAATTGCAGTGAGTACGAACAAAAATATAGTTTTGAAAACTATGTCAAGAGAACAGTTAAAAAATCCACTGACAGGCGCAGAAAAGATCAGGCATCGTATAGCGTCTTGTTAAACATCGCAAAAGGAGACAAAGGACGGCAAAAAAAAGGAGGGATGAAGACAAGCGCCTGCCTTCGTCCCACCTATTTTACCGTCCTTCGCATTCCTTTGCGCTGTTTAAACAAGAGAGAGAGAAAGGATGCATAGAAAGGCAGGGAGGTTAACCAGATGTAGCTCCGGTTGGCTAATCTGCACGGGGAGGAAGGGGTAGGGGATAAAAAGAGAAAGAGAGTGGGAGGGGGAGAGAGAGAGATGAGCACCAACGAACCGCGTACACTCGTAGACCGGTAGGGGTCGGCCGGCGTTGTTGCTGTTTAAACAAGATGGAGCACCAACTAACCCGGTCTCATACCCAAATGTTACAGCATGTCGCGCATGTTGCGCATCCGGATATAAGGCATAACGCGAATGAGAGGATAGCGAATGAGACGGGAATGAGACAACGAGAAATAGACAATGGCAGTGAGACGTAGACAGTGAAGCACCCTCCATGGCGGTGCAGTGGCTATGGCTTTTTGCTGACGAAGTCGCGGGCTCGATTCCTGGCCAAGGCGTTGGCACTTTCGATGGAGGCGAAATGCAAAAATGCTCGTGTACTTATATGCAGGAGCCTGTTGAAGAACCCCAGGTGGTAAAAGTAAAACCGGAGCCCTCCCCAACAGCGTCTCTCCTATAGCCCCAGTGTTGCTCCGAATGTAACACACTGAACATTATTCCACATTTTATACCAAGTCCATCTTTTGCGCGCTTCTTTTTCTTTTCTTCCACCATCTGTCTTTCTCTTAGGGCCTTTAAATCACTTATCCCCTCCCCCATGCAGAGTACCAAGAAGGAGACTATACACACGCCAGAAGAAGCATTTGCATTTCATTAGAGAGCTCTTCCTCTCTTTCTTTGGGACGGTAAATCCCATCGAGGAATCAATCAATCAATATAGAATAAGGCACAACGCGAATTTGACAACGAGGTAGCCCAATGTGCATGCCTCGGAGCCACTTAAAAATAGTTACGCAACTCCAGATTCACGAAACTTTTTTGTGGGGCTTGACGTTGGCTTCCGCCGTGGTTATCCTGGTTATCATGCTGCAGGCTGCGAACGTGTGTGTGGAACCACTCATTTTAAGGCAGTGATGTTGGACAACATTCTATCATTCTAGAATTTGAGACGGTACAGAGAGCGTTTCCCAAAGTATCGAGTTCTTGCAGGGAACCGAACGTAGAGGAATCGACTAGGTTGGTATAAAGAACGGTAAGAGCAAGTTGTCGGCACGGTGATGGTGGTGAAAGTTGCGAGACCGGTCCCTCTTTGCACGAGCGCATCGCAGCCGTGTTCGGCAGATGGGCGAATGGCTTACCAATACGGTGGCGTTATAGACTTCTCAAAGCGCCGGCACTCCTCAATGGTGTCAAAGACGGTAGTACACCTTTCGGTACATCAGCAGGTAGAGATCGCCATCTGCTTTTCCCTTCGACACGTACAACCAAGACCGCTCGATAAAAATACCCAAGGTGGTACAACCTTGTCCGACTCCGGCATGTTATCATGGGCCTTCCAGCAGAGTGACAACACGTTGAATGTAGGACACGTGCGTTCTCGTGGATGTCGCAGTGCGAAAAGACAAGTCTTTTCTTTCTCTATTTATTTTTTTATTTATTTTTTATTTATTTTTTACAGCGAGAGCAGTTAAGTACTCGAAATTTAGTCTGCCTTGTTCGTCTGTCCTGTCCGTCAGTCCATTCTGCTTACGCTGACGACGACCATTGTCTTCATCGACTACACACAACAATGATTTTTTTTTTCATTGTCACGGCCCCTCGTCATCCCCCAGCTACTCCATTGCCACAACGTAATGAACAAGAAAACTTCTCCGCAACCACCTCCACTGGGATTTTAACTAATGCCAGTGAAGCAATGTACATTTAGGATTTCAGTGCGCTAAGCACTGAGCTATCGCGAAGCAACAGTGCTGGGCAATTAGTGCGAGGCTTTACGCTCTACACAGAATTTGAGATGAATGGCGTCTGTGCATGTATGTCGGAGGACAGAGTGAGCAATACTGTGTTAGACGAGGATTGCAAGATGCGTAAAGCATAGAAATTGTTCATGACGTGATGCCGGTGTGTTTGCGTACAATTTTTCGTTGTCATGCTCGTGAAAACAGCGTCGGCGGTGCAAAGGAGACGTACATGACAATGAGGATGATAACCCGGAAACATGGCATATACGCTCGATAAAGGATGCGCCGACAATTACAGCGGTTGGTGGAAAAAACCTCGAAAGCACCGACAACGTCAATCCCAACAGCGACCACGCAGCGATGACACAGCGACCACGCCACGTTGTTTAACAGTAGCTCCCAGGTTTCATAGCCGCCAAGTGTCATATGTAATAGCAGCACTGCAAATGAACAGAGAAAATTAAATCGCTCAAATGTTGTAGGCGACACTGCGCCATTTGGCTCGTGACTTCAGTTGTAAAAATTTTGGCTTCAGAGTTGATTAATTCCCTATCCAGACCTCCAAAACGAGTTTCCAGCTTGCAAAGCGTGAATCATTTAACACGGCAATTTCCTCTTCACCTGCGGCCTAAATATTAATTTACAAAAAAAATTGAATAAAAAATGGTGTAAGGAGGCTTAAATTTGAAGGTCATGTCAAATGCTACGCTGGAGTCGCGTTAAGCAATTAAGTGCTTGGATGTTGTCTATATTGAACGACGCAAACAAAAAAATATGACTGTTTTACACAAAACATCCGAAAATAAACTTGATGCCACCAACATTGTCTGAATCAAAATATATTTAAATAGTAAAATGTACAACTGCCTCCACCAAAAAAATAGCATAAGCATTTGGCCGAACAGCTGCGAATAAAGGGCACCATAAATCGATGCAGTTTAACAAAACAATTCTAGCCTACTGAGACGGGGGGTGTCTAAGAGTGCTAAAGTCTGCAGTAATGTGGGTAGTTTCCGCTGTATGTCCTATTATATCATACACAAAGGAAGTTGCGTACATCACGAAGAAGAAGTGGGACCTTAGATAGCCCACACTACTCCTATTTACTATCACAAAATTATATTTACCTTTAAAATACACAAATGTCTTTTTTTTAGTTCTTACATTAAAATGTTAACTTTTTTATACGACCGCACCCCTTCCCCCTTACAAACTGCTCTATAACCACTCTTTCCACTCTTTCCCGTGGTGGGTGAAACTATAACCACTCTTTCCCGTGGTGGGTGAAATCTATTTGAGAAAGTAGCAAGCAACCAAAAATGAGATGGCGGTCTTCACTGTGAAAGGATGTTGGCGTCACAGTAAATGAGTTCCCAGCCAGATGATTTGCTGAAGTCTGTTATCTTACTAATTTTTGTTGTTGTTGTGGTTGTTGAGCAACTTGCGTCTAATAGAAACAATCGAAAGCGCATTCCAATACTAGACGTGCATCTCGTTCCTTTACAAAATGTTCATGTTCATCTACTTGGCTTTTATTGCGGGATAAAGCAGGGCAGCCCGGTGCAACACAATATCCTGAAAACACTTACCTTGCTTAACCGGAATTTGTAATCTTGTGTCACTTTGGGGAAAAAATTATGTACTTCTACTTATTTTGTTTTTATTTATTATACCCTCAAGATACAGTTGTACAGTGTAGAGGGGAAGGACAAATGTAAGAGGTAGATACGAAAAAAGTATATTTGATTATATATACAAAAAATTATTATAAATAAGCAAAAATACTTTCAAACAAAAGGTCAAAGGCAAAAACATGGAAGTCAATAATAGTTAAATAAAAAAGAATTGTTTTAAACTGTTAAATAAGTCGTTCAATACAGTACCTCACAAAAACATGCAAGCACGGCGTGAAATATGGTAAGAAGGGTAAACAAAAACATCGCAAGCATAACAAAATGCATGGCATAGCATATAAAAAAACTATAGCATATAAAATGCCGGGAACAAATTTTAAAAATGTGGCACAGGAACAGCTATTATACCGAACAAACTGTTAATCACAGAATTATATAAAATGAAACTTTGTAGTGCAGTTCTAAAGTTATCGGTGGCAGTTATGCTTGTAAGTATGCGGGTAAGTTATTCCAATCTTTGCTCGTTTGGGGAAGACATGAATATGAAAAGCCGACGGTGTTGCAGTGCGGAATGTTTACCTTTTGGCGGAGGTTAATGCTAGGTGAAATGTATGGTGGCGGTTGAACACAGAATGTAAATAGGAGTTTAGGAGTTGTGATAGTAGATTTTATGGAAAAGACATAGACGAGATAGTTTTCTGCGGGCTGATAACAGCGGAAGGCGTAGGAGAGCTTTCATGTTATTAACACTCGCAGTTCTTTGGTAGTTCTTTAGGATGAAACGGGCTGAGCGATCTTGCATTGCCTCTAGATACTCTATGAGGGTGTCAGGTCCAGGGTTCCGGATTGATGAAGCGTATTCAATCTGTGGACGAATGTAAGTTGTATACAATAATAGCTTTAGCGATGATTGCGCGCTAGGGAAAATTTCCGGCGTAAGTATCCTAGTGTACGAATGGCTTTAGATGTTGTGGGGTCAATATGAGTTTTCCAGGAAAGGTTATTCGCAATGTGAGCCCCCAAGTACCGGTATGATGCTACATATTCTAGTGGGATGTTATTAAGCGTATAGGTGGGGCAGACCACATTAGTACAGGAAATCCCCATAGTCTTACACTTTTTTTAAATATTTAATTCCATGCGCCACGTACGACACCACTTGAGATCCTCCTGAGTTGGCAGAATATCTGAGGGATTAGTTAATTTACGATATAAGACGCATTCATCTGCGAACAAACAAAGGTTAGAGGAAACGTGAGTGGGCAAGTCATTACTGAAAATTTGGAATTTCATTTCATTTATTACTCAAAGTGCCCAAGATACGCCGTAGTAGCGGTGCACTTGTGTTACACAAAGAACAGACAAGAGAAAAACAAAACAGGAAACCTGAAAGAACGCTGCTACAAAATGCAACAAAAAGTTGAAATAATTCAAAGACAGAAGTCAGATAAAGAAGCACACCACTCCGCGAAATAATTAACATCAGCCTGCAATAATTCAGAATCTTGCCCTGATTCTAGTTCACTGCAAATTCTAACATCGTCAGCATACAAAAGGAGATGCTATTGACGCAAACATTCAAGATTATTGACAAAGATAATGAAAATTAATCGGCCTAAGATAGACCCTTGTGGAACACCGGAAGTTGATTCATAAGGCAAAGAGTACTTAGCACCAATGCGTACGTAATTTAACTGAATAATAAAGGACCGATCATGGACCCTTGAGGGACACCGGAGTCAACTGGAGCTAAAGGCGAGTTAGCGTCATTAGTGATTACAAATTGAACATGTGACGTCAGAAAGGCTCGGATCCAATTAATTACGACAGGATCTTAATTTATCATGCTTAATTTATGAAGAAGCCGTTTATGGTTCACTTTGTCAAATGCTTTGGAAAAGTCGACAAATATACAGTCTGTTAAAAAAAACTGAATCTAAATTGGCATGCAGGCAATTTAGTGAAGAGGGTGAGCGTTGTGTCACAGGATAAATGTCTGTGGAATCCATTCTGCATAACTCTGAAGAAGTTGTTATTTTCAAAAAAAATTAACTAGATGCGTGTATATTATATGTTCAATGGTACTAATGTGAGAGAAGTAGGCCTGTACTTCTGTGGCTCATAGGTCGGTCTAGATTTGTGAATGGGGATTACTTTGCCAGTTTTACAATCTTACGGTAAGGTGCCAGAGTTGTAAGATTGCGAGTAAATACATTCTAGTATGACTGAACAGGGGGTATTTCCCAGTTTTTTGTAAATACTTAGTATTGATTTAGTCTACCCCACATGATGCTTTAGGTTTTAATTTCTGTATTATGGCTTTGATACCGGTTGAGTCAAAAACGATGTGATCCATTAAGTGGTAGTTAGTAAAATTTATCTCAGGCATCGTATCAGGAATCTTCGGTGATGAGAATGACTGAGCGAAAGTATTGTTAAGCACAGTAGAACACAATAGGGCAGAAACTGGGTCCCCAGAACTTGTCAGCAATGATAGTCCAGTTTTATGGGTATTTCTTCGTATAGTTTCTCAAAAGCGCTTTGGATTAGTCTTTAATAAATTTGGAAATGTACAATTAAGGAATTAAACTTTGGCTGACCTTATGGCCCTAAGATATGAGGCTGCAGCGTTTTATATGCTAGCTAATGTGTCAGTTTTGCAGAAAGCTTCGCTGTACGGAATAAACGTTTTTTTTTTTTCTTGTTCAATAATCGATTGAAATATGGCCTGTAGCATGGTGATTTATTGTTAGCGTACACGGCTCGAAAAGGGGCGTGTTTGGTGATTAGCACACGGATTTTATTTTTTTTTATATGGACCAGATAGTTTATATGAAGTAGTAGAAAAGTGTCTAGGAGTATCCAGAGTTAGCTTTTTGTTTATAATCTCGAAACATTTTCCGCTCTTGGCGTGATTTTTTTTTCTTGATGTTGTTGTTATTGTTGTCAGCGTAAAATGCAAGATATCATGATTGCTCAGTCCGGGATGTGCGTCACCGCATACAAATTATCGGCCGTAGACGTTAGAATGAGGTCTAGGAGTGATGACTTGTATTGTGCTACACGTGTTGGAAGTCTGACAATCGGCTATATGCCGAAGTCAGAGAAAACGGAAATGAACCGGTTGGCCTCGGCCGACGAAGGATTAAAAAAAGGGGTTGGCATGTCACCAAAAAATGTTACAAAAATGAAAATCGCCTAAGAGAATAATTTCAGCTCCCGAGAAACGCATGGTAATCTGATATAAACAATCATACAAGTCATCGCAAAAGGATGGTTCGCTTGATGGGAATCGATAGCACACACCTAGTATTATTTTTATAACTGACAGTTAGGCATTAGCTCTAAATTTTTATTAATGGGCGCAGAAAAAGAATTAATAGAATATTTAATAGCGAGCAGAACGCCACCACCAATTCTACCTATTTGGTCACTTCGGTAAACAACATATTGGTTCTCACACTCAAACAGTTCGGGGTTCGTTATTTTGCTTTTTAGCCACCTTTCCTTTGAGTACAATAATGTCAGCATTACAGTTGGTTATAATGGCACAAAATTTGTCTTTCTTGGTAAGAAAACTACGAATGTTAGTAAAAAGAACTGAACACCCGCAATACGTGTATTCAGATGGCAGCGGGTGACGGTGTACACAAGTGTGGAGCATCCGCTCTTCATAGAGTCCTTTTTCTCGTTCTCTCTTTGTGTACACACGGCGCGGAGCCACCGTTCTCGCTCCTTCTTATCGTCCTACCGCCGCACTGTCCACCTATGGTGCCCAACGGAAGGTCAGGCCTACGCAATCACGTCCATGCTTTCATCACTCCGTCATTTGGCAGCCGTCCATTATTGGCACCGCATTTTCTTTTTTTTCTGGCTGTTTTTGCGCCCTTCCCGGAGCACGTGTGGTGCTCCTCTTTGCCGAGTATAGCTGCTCCGATTCTTGCTAGTCGCCCTTGTCCGGCACGGCGGTCGTTCATCTCTCCGCTAGCCAAAAGGCAGACCTTTTCACGCGCATCGCCAATGGAAGGCTGCGCAAGCCTGTGGAGCTGCCTGCCACCGCCGATAAAGCCCTGCTGCGACCGCCCCGATGGAACGGCGCTGAAAGTGGCGCTGTGTTGTCGCGCCGCAGCGCAGTGTAAGTGAATTACGTGCGCGCACGTCAGACGGACTTCTTTGTTCCTCTTATTTCTTTCTTTCCTTTTTTTTTTTTGTCGATGTCCAAACTTTAAGCGCAACAGCTTCGGTGTTGGTCGGCCCACTTCGCTTGCGAGACGAAGTCGTGCGAAATCGGGAGCTGAGTCACCTCTTCTCGTCCGAGGCCTAGAAGGTATACCTGCGGTCGCACAAAAGCACCGAGTGCGTAGGGCAGATTTGCTCAGCGCTTGCCGCCACCGCCACCGTAATGAGCAAGTACGCACATCTCTAGTAGCCTTGCAGATTTGCTGCCCTGGGCCGTAGCATGGAAGCGAGGAAGAAGCCTCGAGTGTCGATCACTTCTCTGCGCTCTGCAATCTGGCCCTTTCCCTTACCGCGATCGTCGAGAGCACGAATTTGCAGCTTTTAACTCGATATTCGGAGGCAAAGGGCGAAACTACGCTTCGCTAAAAGCTTCTGGTGACTGTCACGTTTATTCCAGGAGGGAAAACACGCCAGCGGGCGCTCACTGGCGTTTGAGCATTCCTGTGGAGCGCGCGGTATCATTCAGTAATTCATTTATCGGTTCAGTAACGCAGGTTTGCGTTCTAGCGTTTAACATAAAACAGCGTATGTGCCATTTCGATGCGAAATCACAGTATCGGAGAGAAAAAAAAACATTCACAAGCTTGACAGTCCCCGACAGCCAGACTGCAGCTAAGCTCATTATGCAAAAATATAAAAATGATTGAGGCTGTTACGCCGCTAAGCAACTATAGTATACATTAGGAGCATCACTTGACAGCGTGAATAGCGTAGGCTGTGTTCAACGCCGAAACTAAGAGCGTAAAACAATCAATGCTTACGGCCACGCTTATTGATGCATTACCTTACGAAATAAAGCGTCCAGAAAAGAGTGAGAAGCCGGCTTCTGTTGAAAAGAGAGCGTTTGCGAGAAACGTGACTTTGCGCTCCGCTAGCGAGCTCCATGCGCCGCGCACGAATACAAAATTTGGCTGAGCTATTCACAGCAGCGTATGGTGTCCGTGGACTGTGTTTTTTCACCAAGCCCGTGGGGTGGTTCAGGGCCCTTTTAACGTTAACAGAAGTTTTTAAAATCCCCTGTGGCATTTAGCGGAAATCTTCTTATTGAGATGGAATGCTCGAAGCATTACATTATTTACACTAAAAATCGATATGCATAATTGACTATATAAAAAATTTCACTGACTAACTTTTCAATCTTTAGTTTAGCGCACATACCGCAATGTTTGAATTGAAACTAGTGATTTCACAACGCACATCCACTTGGAACAAATTTTGGAACTAGCACCAGTTTTGATATAAGATCAGCCAAACTTGCCGTAAAAATGCACTGTTGTTTCACTTACATTTTTAAGAAAACGCTTGTTTTTGCATTGAACCTCAAAAGTTACTGACACACAAATGTTCGCAAACCTAGGAATGCATATCTCGAAACTGGAGCAATCCTCAGAAGAAGTTCGAAGTGGATATGACTTTAAAAGCCACCGGTTACAATTCATAATTTGCAACATGTGGCGTAACGTACATAGTTTAAAGGTTGATTAGCAGAATTTATTCGTCAAGCATGCATGTATATTTGTTGTGCAAATAATGACTGCCTCTGAGAGTAATATATATATATATATATATATATATATATATATATATATATATATACGCCGTCTACGCTTTCCATGTCATGGATCTATCTCCCGGGGCTCCACCAACCTCCGAGCTTCCAAATGACGCCACCCACAATTCCATAGCTGCCAGTCCCGTTGAATTGAGTTCCTCGACTGCCGCATTTTCCACCGACGTCGCTCAAGGCTCCTCGGGTGGCTCGTCAGACTTCCCGGTAGAGATTAGTCAAGCTATAGCTACGATCTCGCAGTGACTTGACTACGTCGTCTCGTTCACGTCCGCCTTCGCGACCGCGGCGCTACGATCGCCGGCTGTCTCGGAACTGCCGTAATTTTACGGGTTCCAGGATTAATCCACGCTTTGGGTGGAAGCAGCTAGCACCTTGGGCACTCGCCATGTCTGTCCAGACCCAAATAACGTTTGGTTACAGAGGGTCCACTTCGGGGTGCTGTCACTGCGTGGGACCAATACAAAGGTACCACGTACCAATCCAGGAGGGACGGTGAAGTTTGAACAGCTCTGATAGCTACTGTCGGTCATTCTATATACACTGCTTGCGACGAGTTCAATCGGCACCCTTTCGCTGACGAAGCTCGGGAAATGTACTATCTTGCACCTGCAACTGCGCTCGGCAGAGCCCCAACAGATGAGCCAGCAGACCATCCCTTTATAGCCTCCAAGCGCAAGCTGTTTTTCTCGCTGCAGGTCTCGAACTCCATGTCTGCATATGCAACCACATGTTCTACTCTCCCAGAACCCGATACCACTACTCGTGCACCATTGGCGAAGAAGCCTACATGCTAACTATCTCCTGAACACATGGTGTGCCAGGTCACCAAATGCATCCGTTCACTCCACTCCAACCAATAGGAAGGACGCACCAGATTCCAGTTCCCACTTTATCCCTGACTACATACACCAATCCAGCTGTTGCAACGACGACACAGCTAATGCTCAGATTCTACATCTGGCAACCATCGTTGTGATGTTTCTTGGGTACAGCCCAACCCCGCTACACCTGCAGATATGTCAGACAGAGCTTTAAGGCGGCAAGCCATCAGAGGAAGCTAGATAAAAATTCACGAGCGCAGCTGAGTTTGCATATATAGCTTGCGAGACATTGCATATCCGTCACCTCCATCTGACGTCATCGTTTCTGGTCAAAAATCAAATCGCCCTGTGTTGCGCTTTTACACATTCATAGACACCTACGCTAACAGCAACGCGTCGTTGAGCTCCGATGATCGAGCGCATCAGGAATCACGCGGTGATGGCGCAAGTTTGCCTTTCAGTGAGCTGAAGAAAAAAATCGTCACCACAGCACGGCACTTATAGCAAATTGTACGTTGCGACACAAGAAGCCTACACAGTGTGACATAGACACTTGGTACTTCCGCCATCGTAAACTGTGCATGCGCTTGACAAGACCTCAACAACGGCGGCGTCGAGCACATATCAATTGCTTCCTCGGTGTCATCGCGCTGGCAACGACCTCATGATATTTTCATGGGGCCAGTGGAACCAACGGGGGGCATCCTTTCACACCAGGACACAACGGCCGACTACGGTTCTGTTTCTCATATTTCTTGCTGCTTTTTCGCAATAACGACCGCGTAACCATCTACGAGAATTACGACTAGCTCGCAACAGCCAGTGCCGCCCGCCAAGCCACCTTCGGGGACCAGGATGCTCAATATCAATAGTGACCCAGACTGCCGAAAGATGCAAGAACAAGGGGAAAGGAAATTACGGATAAACACCTGCATTATTCTCAGTCATGGTCGTGTGCGCGGAGAAAACACCGAGGATTGAAGAACGAGGAAAAGGAAGTTACAGTAAAACAAGTTTCCCTGGTGAAATAACTGGTGCCCATGACGACAATAAGAGGAGTTGATTATAAGGTTACGTTGCTGTCTTCCCCACTAAACATATATTGACAAAGGTATAAATTGTTTATGTTTTTTGCGGGTTGCTTTTTCACCGGCCAATCGCTGTTACAGTGTTATCGCTCGGCGCAAAACACGTGTTCATGTATTGGAGCTCTATCGAATGTTGTCGCTGATTCTATAGCAAGGTAACTTTGTCTAATTAGATTACATGCGTGACGCGAATAGTGTTGCACATTCTGGAACGCACACGAGCACCAGCGATTACGCTGGAATCTACGACGACTCATGTATGAATAACCCGTAGATCAGATTTCGACGACCTACGATCGTGCTCGCCGCTATCAATGTGCATTCAGCGTTATTTGCTTTTCTAGGCACAAGTTCGCCCCAATAAAGAATTAACTTTTTACCTGATGCCTTTGGCAGTGCCTTATTCTTCACCTGTCACAACAACATGACAATATTTACAAAGCTCTCGTTTGGTAATCTCTCCGCTATGCCATTCTTGCAAGGAGATTGAATCTATTGTTCGCTAGTTTTTATTATATCACTGGTTCCTTGTACAAAAAAAGGTTACTTAAAGCTCTGTCTCGGGAACTCGGATTGAGTTCGGCACCATAGATATTAGCCACAGAAATGTGTTTGACACTGTCTGTGATTACATTTAAGCTACAAAACGTTTACCATGTTGATCCCAGCTTTTCTTACTATCTCTATTATAGTCCTAAATGTCACCCGCCGCGGTGGTTCAGTCAGCTAAGGCGTTGCGCTGCTGAGCACGAGATCGCGGGATCGAATCCCGGCCGCGGCGGCAGCATTTCGATGGAAGCGAAATGCAAAAACGCCCGTGTGCTTGCGTTGTAGTGCATGTTAAAGAACCCCAGGTGGTAAAATTTAATCCGGAGCCCTCCACTACGGCGTGCCTCATAATCAGAACTGGTTTTGGCACGTAAAAACCCACAAAGAAGAAGAGCTCGAAATTTCTCCCAGTCTAATTCATTCAGTGAAACTTAATTTATGCGTTTTAAGTGTTATCGTCTACTCCTCTGGTCCGACTTCTCCAATACATAGTCAATCGTTTCCAGTTTTTCCCTTCTCTAGCTATTCATTTGTTCCTGTAGTTATTAGAGCAGTCAAACACCCCCCCCCCCTTTTTTTTCATTTTCAACCATGCTCTTCTTTTTTTTTTCTTTATCCCACTTCAGTTCGCTGGTGTTCTCCCCGAAAACATTGTGGCAAATATTGTGGAGAGCTTGTTCTTTGGTGTAATATAACAATAAGCAACTCTGATGCCAGACCTCTCTGCTATCTTTTTTATGCGATGTGGCGCTCGGTGCATGTATGTAATTAGAGAAATGCACGACAGTGCAAGTTCTCTTCTTTTGGATTAGTTTTCTCAATTTTTATCACTTTTATGTCGCTTCGGCAACAGCTGAAGGCGAATTGTCAAAAAAAGGCTAATTCGCAGCATAAACACCTGAGCACCTTCAAATAGAAGCTTCTGCGTATAGTGGGATGAAATGACCATGATAAGGCAGCCCCCAACATGATTTGAATGACTAGCTTCGGGTGTGCGGAGGCCCTTCTTAGATCAGGAGGCATACTTCCAGAACACATAGTTAATAGAAAAAAGTAATTCTAAGTTTGTTTAATTCTTCAACAACGTAGTGTTTGCTATCCCCATTTCATGTGGCTGCTGCTACATCGGCAAAGCTTGCTTGCATGTGTTCTTCTTTCTGGGTTTTTACGTGCCAAAACCAGTTCTGATTATGAGGCACGCCGTAGTGGAGGGCTCCGGATTAACTTTGACCACCTGGGGTTCTTTAACGTGCACTACAACGCAAGCACACGGGCGTGTTTGCATTTCGCCTCCATCGAAATGCGGCCGCCGCGGCAGGGATTCGATCCCGCGATCTCGTGCTCAGCAGTGCAACAGCCTTAGCTGACTAAGCCACCGTGGCGGGTAATCTCGCTTGCATGTCAATGACCACCTCAAGGAAAGTGCAAATTTATTTAAGGGGAGTGTGGGCGGCCACGTTGCAGCTCATAGCTCCCGCTGTGTTTGTGAAGCATTGTTCAATCAGTGCAGGATACTAGGGTGTTATCAGGACCAGTGTTCCCGCGAAATATGTGAGTCATTTTGCATCGACGGGAAAGGCGACACATGCGTCGCTGTCGATATAATCTCGAAAGAAATCGCGCTTCCTTTAGGGGTTTAATTGGCGCCCATATATTGTTTTCGTTTTCTTTTCTTTGTATTTTAGTAGCTTGTCTACTCCTCTCTCCTTCCAGCACCTTTATATATTTCCTCGCTTGCAATCAAATTTGGTTGACAGTCACTGCGTCGCCCGTTCATTTCGCTTGTACAGGTCTATGCGCTCTTACTTCATTTAGCTATAACGTACGTATTCCAAACAGCCAAAATTGGCCCTCTTATGAGAGACTGGAGCGAACAGCCTCGAAGGCTAGAATGTTTGAGGTGACATCTTAATGATGTTATGGTGTTCCCTCCTCTTTACTGCAAACCTCTGTACGAGCTCGGAACTATTGAGACGCTTACAGGGCAGCTAGAATCGCCTGACAGGCCCACTCAATGCCCACTCAGTGCTGGACTAAAGTAGAGTCGTATTCGGCGGGCAAGCAGCCGGACTGTTCACTACATGTTCAGTGCAGTCGCTACAGCGCAAAAGGCTTCGTGCAGTCCTGCGCTAGCCACGGCAGAATTGCCACACGCACAAATTACCAACTGACCCAGCTTTCAGTTCTTCTGCGCTAGCCGTTGCTGTATCTGTTTCACAGTTTATATGATTTGCTTTTCATCGCGATAGCAATTGTACGGACGTTCCAGGCACATTTTCGCCACCGCCGTTGTCGTCGGCATTGCCGTGATGGCCTACTATTGAAGGCACATGCGTGGCCTGTGTGTGGAGGACCAGAAGGCCTCCGGAGACGCGAGGTGTGTTTGGCTCCGGAAGCGACCAAGCCAAGTGGACTGACCTTCCCGCTCCACTCAAACGGTTCTGCAGAGGATCCAGGGTAGCCATTCTGGGCCCGAATTCACAAAAACTTCTTACGCTAGAATTTTTCGTAAGAAAGACTTTTAGCCAATCCGGATGCCATACATATCATAAGCCAAGGTAGCCAGCCAAACGCAAAGCGAACTTACGAAAGAAAAGCTTCGTGAATCTGACCTCTGGTTTCCACGGCTGGCATGGGCGTTGTGCGCACATACATCAGCGTTCCCGTTGAGCAGATGTGTGCACACCACACCGCGGTGAACGTCAACCTAGGTTTATGGACGGTTTTCCTTCGCTCTCATATTGTCCACCACCGAGGCGCGACGCCTGCAACACCGCTGCCACGCATCACGCCAGTGGTCTGAGATGTCACCAGTGCAACGCTAAATCTTGGTATCGTTTTCAATGCTTCGCCATCAAGCGAAAACACTTTGTTATTTCTTTTTTTTTTCTGGGTCAGCGCTCTCTCTGGTTTTCTTCTTCAAGCAAAATTTCTGTAAAATTAACTCGCATTTCTGCATTAGCACGCATTATACGGAGCTATGAATCCCTTTAAAAGCAAGCAGAAGGCTTTCCATAATTTTTTATCACCAATTAAGTAAGTGGATTTCATTCGGATGGGACTGCTTCAGTTCTCAGAACTCCACTGGCATTTCGTTCTTAATTTTTGTTGCATCACTGCGTCTTCTTCTTTTATTTTCATACATTACATTAGGAAATCAACACGTGAATTACTCCGCCATAGAGCGGAATCGCCACGTGCTTGTGAAGCCGCTACTGTGTCGGGAAAGGTCGAGGAAGGATTAAGGAAGCGGAAAATTTTGGCGAGCTCATAAGCAACCAAATGGCCGCTATGCTCCTTTACTTCATACGAGCTCGCGTAATCGAATTTACTCGCTCTCGCTGGCTGTTGGTCACACAAAAACGGGTAGGACTTCATGGAGGATATTGAAATTCCTGCGTTTACATTTTTTTTCTCATTGCGTGCTTCTGCGGGTGCTTCTCCAGTTCGCGCCGCATTCGCATGTTTTTGTTACATCACGGCCGCCACGCGGATGCGTTCCCAGTCGCGGTTTGTTTCACTGTAATACTTGCGTTTCTTGGTGTTGTCTGCTCTCTCTTCAAAGCACAATTCTCTGTGGATGCAATATCTCTCGCAGTTTATGGTACGACGTCGCGAACTCGCAACGTAAAACGTTTGCGCGTTCTGCTCTATTGGTCCACATATGTTACTTCTGCGACGAATAAGATGTTTGATGCGTCATGCTTCCGCAAACAAGCTCGCTGACCCCATGGCCATTTTGTTTGCCCATTCCTGATCCGACATATGTGACCTCCTCTGAATCATGTGTTTGCCCTCTGACTGAAACGAGGTCAAATGTTGTTTCACTCTGTGTGCTCGTGTTTCGTGGAAAATGTGCCTTCAATAAATGCTAGCCGAGCCATGTGCCAACGACGTTCACAAAAAAGCTTTTTCGTGGATTAGAAGACTTGACCCCGTGTTTAGCAATATTTAGGCGAAGAACCATCTTCGCATCATGCCTTCTCTCTTTATTCCTCAGTGTGACAATAATGACGCGGCCATTAGAGGGGTTTTGTTGCAGTTTAATCGTGTTAGTGTTACTGAAATAAAGTGTTGTCGTCTGTCTGGTTGCCGCAGAAGACACCAAAGACAGCAAACAGGATTTTTTTGTCAGCTAAACTGATCAGTTGAAGACAAATTCTTTCCTTCGGGTTTGGTTATTCTGGCGGGCGCCGACGAGTTACCATGAAAATTGCTCTAACTACCAACTTGACCGCGAGACTTGAAGTTGGCGGTGCGAGTGCGAAATAATTGTTGACTAATAAACGTCGTCGAATATCTAATAAGGCTGGATAAATCAAACAGTCTTGTATTATTCATTGTTTACGTTGCCAACTGACAATCCCAAATATCATCCAGATACATTCCTTCATGAGGCACTGAGCATCTCAATGCATATGACAGACTTGCTGAACCGAAAGAAGTATACAAAAGCCTGGGCCGCATTGTGGGTCGAACACTTTCAGCGGATGTCAGGGGTAAAATAAACACAACCGCGCACGATGAAATAGCTTTTGAGACGGCGCATTTCACGCTTGAGTTATTTTCCCGGCAAGTAAATGTCAAAGTGCATCGAAAGGACGGGAAGCGGAAAAGAGATCACTACAAGGGGATACCGTATATGGCGGCCAATAAGGCAGCAGATTTCTCCCACCCCCGCCATATCAGTTGAACATAAAATAAATTGAAGTAAATTGAATTGAAAATAGGTTGAGCGTGATGGCGCATAATTGGCATAATATAATGGTTGTCGGTGCCTTTGTATGTGCTCTATCGAGTGCGTTTGCGCGTCGGAATCGAAAGAAAACTGCCTCGTCTACACGTGTTAAGTGCAATGCCCTTTAACATATTGCATAGAGTGCAATAGAAATGCCACCTGAATTGCTTTCAATTTTATGGCATTTCTAATGTTCTGTCTTGCCAATTCTTACAGCATTTACATTTATTTATTTATTTATTTATTTATTTATTTATTTATTTATTTATTTATTTATTTATTTGTTTATTTGTTTATTTATTTGTTTATTTATTTATTTATTTATTATTTATTTATTTATTTATTTATTTATTTATTTATTTATTTATTTATTTATTTATTTATTTATTTGTCTGAATTACAGAATGAGTTTGTTTTACCGAACCAGCAACTCCCAGAGAGCTTGCTCGAGGGCACTGCTTTTTGTTGCGTGTGCGTGCGCAGTCGTACATCATTTATCACATGTCACAGGATTTTTAGACGTACAAATATAGGCACGTAACCAGCTTCTAACTCAAAACATTCCAGTTACATGTTGCTTATAAATTGTCTACAACTACTTCATTGACACGTTCACGATTCGAACTGTAACTGACGAGTGAAGTAAATAATCGCAATTAAATAATTCATTGTCATAAACAAAAAATTACTGGCAGTTGCACAACTCGTTTGTGAATAATACGGGCTTTTTTATTCGTGTCGAGTGATCCATCCTTCTTAAACGCTAAAAGTATGACAGTAGGCACACTCTTTATATAAGATGAGCCCAGGTCGCACAGCTGGGCTACATCTTCGACCTCGTCCACCCAGGTGCCCACAACACGTAACCGGCAGGTAGAGCCACTGAACATTTCCGTCCTATTTCCGTCTCCATCACTTGCGGATGGTGAGCAGCTGCTGGCTGTTCACTGTAGGAGCAGGTTACTCGGACGACTCCTCAATGGTATAACGACACTCTTCGTCTCGGGTAATGCGAATGTCCGTGAAGACGCTGACCAACAATGAGGACACCGAAGCATCTTACCAGACATCTGCTGCTTTTGAATGTTCTGCCGCTGGCCGGTCACCCTCGGTTTACTCAATGGCGCCACCAATCCCTCGACCAGCGGCGTTGCCGGTGATGCCGGCACGGGGATCGACGGGCTCACCGCTCACGACACTCGGTGCTCTTAGTATTTTGAGCACAGAGCACGCCGACGCATCTTGGCCATCAGCATGGGAAAAAGCTCAAATGATCAAAGTCCGTCCCGGAATCTAGCGGGGGCCAGTGTTGGAAAGCCGCGGCCCCGAAGTCCCAGTCCGCAAGCTTAGATGTACATGTAGATTTTTGGGAAATACTTGCACGTACCCACACTGGGGGATTGGCCAACAAACGGGTAGGCCAAAGTAAAGTACAAAATAACAGAGCAAAATTTTATACGAGGTAAGTTAGAATCGAAAGATTGGAGAGCCTTCATGTTTTTAAGAAAATTAAAAATTGTACCATGACAATAAAAACAAAACAATTCAAATTCAATTTGGGTGACAGAAAAGTGTGCTTAAAATTTTCAATTCAGAGTTTAAATCTCACTAATCCTAAAAGAAACCCGCCGTGGTTGTTTACTGGCTATGGTGTTGGGTTGCTAAGCGCGAGGTCACGGGATCGAATCCCGGCCACGGCGGCCGCATTTCGATGGGGGCGAAATGCGAAAGCACCCGTGTACTTAGATTAAGGTACACGTTAAAGAACCCCAGGTGGTCCAAGTTCTTCCGGAGTCCCCCCCTACGGCATGCCTCATAATCTGATCGTGGTTATGGCACGGAAAACGCCATAATTTTTTTTTCTCCTTTGGCATAGATTACTTTTCCAGGGATACAATAAGTGTCCTAAATTTGAGGACTTTGTTATAGATGGTACAGAGAATTCTCGAAGCATAATTTGCTTCCGAAATCTTGCAGCTATGATAAAGACTGATATAGTGAGAAATTCAATGGCTGGGCCAACTATCGACGCCTTCGCCAATGAATCTGCCATTTCATTTAAAACTAAGCCTGTATGACCAGGTACCCAGACTAAATGGATATTAGTTTAGTGTTGAGGTAATAATGATTTAAACACTCGCAAAACCTGAGTCATTAGGTGCTGTGAGCGAAGTACACAAGGACAAAGAATCAGTTGCAATGACTACAGAAATTATTGATGCGCTTAATTTACAAAGGACCAGAACTACCGCCAAAAATTCTGCAAGAAAGGTTGGTACAAAGTCTATATAACCCGAAAGGAAAATGACTAATCGAGAATAGGGCTGAATATACGAATACCACATTTTCCTTCGTTTTGCGTGTAATCAGTCACTATGACTACATTTGTTTGTGATTTAATTAAATAATCCTGTAAAGAAGCACCTAACATTCGGTAAGACAGGTGTTTTGTCTTACATGAAAAAATATCCTCGAATTTGTTTGTGCAGTAAACTTTACCGGTCGTAAATGGACTTCACCTCCCTTATTCTAACGTTCAACGAATCGGGAAGAGTTTGTACATAATTAAGTTGAGGTGTATGGAATCTAGGCCAATGGACATCGAAAAACACACTGGCTGAGAAATGAACACTGTTTGGCAACGTCTTATGGGTTATTCGTACGCCTTTAAAAATATTTGTAGGACAAGCACACAAAACCGAGTTACAAGAGAAGTAATTCTTGCTTCTAGATAGAAAATAGCACTTCCTACAAATTTAGTTAGTCCTAAACACAGTCTTAATGCCTGCTTTTTTAAAAGAACAAGGGGGCGAAGCTCGAAGGCAAGCTTCATCCGCACCCTAGAGCATTTCTCGTCTTCTTCGTGAGGTCACAATGGCAATGTCGCTGAGTTTGCTGTCTATATCAACTGTGCTATTATCATAAATAAATAAATAAATAAATAAATAAATAAATAAATAAATAAATAAATAAATAAATAAATAAATAAACGGCAGATCCCACGCCCTGTGGGAATCGATGTTATGCGAAGCAGTGTGCGGGGAGCCTACCAAGTTAACGAAACGACCATGACACGTGTGTCATGACATTCATGTCATGAGTACTCAGAGTCCCTCAGGTCACCTAAGAGACCGTAAGGCGAAAGACTTAGTCATGCTCATTAGCCTTTAGCATTTTCCTTCACTTAGTACCACATCCGAGATCATTACATTGGTGTTTGAGTGTTAATCTTTTTCGCTGAGTCATTCTCATTTTTGCTGAGTCACGGTCATGATTAAGACTTCTACCACCATCCTTTAGTGTTTTCTTCACTTAGTGCCCACGTCCGAACCCGTTCCAGTGGTTTTTGAGTTTTAGTCTTTTTTTCTCTGAGTCATTGTCATTTTTTCTTAGTCATGCTCAGACTATCACTTTTACCATCATCATTAGTGTTTCCTTCACTTAGTACCTACGTCCGAACCCATTTCACTGGTTTATGAGGGTTAATTGTTTTGCTGAATGATTTTCATGATCTACATGACACGCATGTCATGACATTTATGTGATGACCTATCACATCTGTTCGTCTACACTCCTGTCATACTGTGCCAATATTGGTACCTACCAAGTTAACGAAATGACCATGAGAGCACCAAGACGCAGGCGGCTGTTTCATGACCTACATGACACACATGATATAATATTTATGTCATGACAAATCATTTATGTTCGTCATATACGCTTGTCATAGTATGCCAATTTTGGTACATACCAAGTTAACGAAACGACCATGAGAGCACAAAGATGTAGGCGGCTAGATAGATAGATAGATAGATAGATAGATAGATAGATAGATAGATAGATAGATAGATAGATAGATAGATAGATAGATAGATAGATAGATAGATAGATAGATAGATAGATAGATAGATAGATAGATAGATAGATAGATAGATAGATAGATAGATAGATAGATAGATAGATAGATAGATAGATAGATAGATAGATAGATAGATAGATAGATAGATAGATAGATAGATAGATAGATAGATAGATAGATAGATAGATAGATAGATAGATAGATAGATAGATAGATAGATAGATAGATACTGTCAAAGTAGCAAATGTTCGTCAAGAAATGCTTCGCATTTAAAAAATAAAAAAAAGACAGAAAGAGATAGCCTGAAGGTTGTCTTTCTTGCTAAAATAGCTGGCTCGTGGCAGTGCACGCTTTACAGGCACCGCATGTACAATTTTATTTAATGTGAATAGCATTCTTGAAGTCTTAGAATACTTCGTGCACTTGGCGGTATGTATCTGTCTCTAACCATTTTCCCAAACCCACTGCCCCAAGTTGCGGACAAGCTTGGAAAACAAGCTATGTGCTCGTGGTGGTGATGTTGTCGTGGTCGTTGCATCGTCGTCATTCGTCATCCGACTCTCCTCACGTCGTCATACATTCATCGTCACCCCGTGGTCGTCATGCCGTCTTCGATCGTTATACCACCTTCATCGTTCCACTGACGTCATTCACTATCCAATCGTCGTCACTGCGTCGACGTCATACAGTCATCGTGATGCATTCGTTGTCATACCGTCGCTGTGATGCCATCGTGGTTGTTCTATCGTCATCATTCCATCTTCGTCATCCGATTATCGTTATACCGCCACCATCACGCCGTCGTCGTTGTCTTAAACTCTAATCGCAATAAAGTCGACAATCATCATGAAATGGGTTCTGCTGAATTTTTTTTTTAGGTTAAACTGGTGACACGTACTGCAGCAAGTTTTTAAAGGGGCCCTGCAGCACTTTTTATCGAGTCATGAAAATCATTTTGTGCATGACAAAAAATAGAATTTTAGAAACATTTTGCAGCAATAAGTATTTGAGTGCTATCAGCAGAAGCAGAGCTATCGGCAATCAAATATCTCATTTCATACCCTCCACAGTGCTTCCGCTGCTTCTTCAAATGTTTTCACTGCAGAGGCTACGGCGGAGCGGGGTGGTGCCCTCAACGCTCCACCCACTGAACATCACGGAGTAAGAGTCAGCAAGGCCAGTAGATATCTGGAATTGTACAGTAATATCTACGTTTCCTTGTTGAACTTTCGATGCAAAGAACATTTGTTTGTGAAAGAGGCACGTATACCATCCAGTTTAACACAGTTCGAAGGAGGTCACACGTGACTAGTAACGAGAACAAAAGCACGGACGGTACTCGATTGTCTTATCATGTATGCACAACCCACGACTAGGTATTTCAGGCATTAAAATAATGAAATGGTGAACGTTCGATAAATACACGCTAGCGAGAGGTAGTAGAGCAAGGTTGCGCCGCCGTGGCACAGGCGTGAAGGCAGTTACAACTTGTACGAGTGCTTCATTGATTCGGGGGTTTAACCTCGCAAAGCAAGACTCGGGCTACTAGACACGCTGGAGTGGAAGGCTCTAGGTTCACTTTTAGCGCTTGTCACATAAATCTACGTGTAACTAAAGTTTGGTTTCTTTCTTTTTTTTTCTCATTACGCCCCCGTCATAACTCGGCTGCCGCGGACGAGACTTGAACCTGCAACCTCGAGTTCAGCAAGGGAGCGCCATGGCAGGTGTCAAATAATCAAGTGCGCGGAAACGAAAGTTCGAGATCATTTGAGTATTCAAGAAAGCTTGCGTCGTGGTACGAGCAAATAAAAGAAGTTCCTTGAGAGACTGCTATAACCTCCAGCGCCCCATCGTCTGGTATCGCGTGTGACTTGGTGGTATAAGTTGGTGGCCCGACATCCATACACACGACGCATCATCAACGGGGTACTTAGAGTGAGAACATAGAGAACGAAAGTCAGGTCAACTTTGGCTGCGCCCGGTTGACCACCCTATGCACGGGGAAGGGGGAAAGAAGGATAAAAACGAAAGTCAGCGTGCGCGCACCCTCAGATGAACCTTCACTCACGCATATATAGTCACAAGCGCTCGTCTAATCCAGTTGCTTTCAAAAAGCGCATTAGCGCTTTGGTGGCTTTGTGTGTACCATAGTTCAGCTCTAGTATGATCAGCTGGATAATGAAGACAGCTGACCAAATTTGTCGCGACCCATTCCTACACTCCGCAACTAATTATGGGCACTTTTTTAAGTGGCTTAGCCTTACACTCTTGCTCACTTCAAGTTTGGAATGAACATTTTTCTGCAAGTTCGTAGTGAAAGTTAAGTTTGTGCAATTTGTGACATTAGCGTATAGGGCGACGCCACTTCCGCCCTAATTTTCTACGTGATAAAATACAAAGGCAAAAGTCGAATTTAGGTGTATGAACCACAGCATTGCTTTTCTTGCTTTCTTCTACTAATATTTTCTTGCGTAGCCCGTATTGACTCCTCAAGGCAGTATGCTTCAATTCATCTCGTCTAGGACTCATTGATCGGCCATTCTATTATGTGACGGCCGCGCCATATCAAGCACGGGCACACAGCTACTATGTCCCCGAGAGAACGGGAAATAACCCGACACATATCCAGTCTGTATCGGGTCGTTATTGCCTACGCTTCAGCGACACGCATAGCTGTCGCACGGCGTAGTAGCAATTTTGCGGGTATAAGAGAAAGACTCCGCTCCCACGCACTCGGAGACATAAAGGCCACGCGGAAGGTCGTGAGACTCTCGCCCCCGCCGCGATCGAGTGTGGACCGAGACGAGTACCGCGGTGGCATCGTTCCACGGCGCCAAGTTGTTCGGGTCGACCGAACGAATCAAGGTGCTCGAGAAGCACATGCAAGCACGGGTGTTTGCCTCGAACGCGGGAGGCCCAATTCAATCAGTGTCATCGCAGTGGCTTGGAAGAAAGCTTTGAATCCCCTCTTTATCCTCCGTCCTTTTTTTTTCTTCTTTATTTGTCTCTGTTGCCGCCTTTCGAGCGCTGCGATCGATGCTTCACCTCAGGGCATCGCCCGTCATTGGTTCGACGTTTGTCACTGCGAGACGGCGAGCTGACGCTGACAGCGGCGGCAGCCGCATTAGCTGCGTTATTTTCCTGTTTCTTTCTCTCTCTTTTATCTTTTTTTCCGCGGCAACGACCCACCTATCTGTTCCGGTGTCCGGTAACACGTGGCTGAAAATCAAGTCCTCGGAAGGAAGCAACAAGCTGCGTCCTAAAGTAGGCGGGTGGGCGGAAGGCCGCGCCATCACCATCGCCGCTATACGGAGGTGGAAGAAAAAGAGCGCGCGTGGTCGGTGTAGACGTCCAGACAGGCCGACCCGAGTAAACACGGCGTCTGATAACGCGAGCCGTTTTCAGCGGTTGCTGGAACGACACGGCGACGAGGATGACAGCTTGCTTTTTGCGTTTGACAGATTGATAAATAAGGAAACAAACAGGAGAGGCACGCGCCACGAGTACTCGTTGGGAGCTCTTTCCTCCAGGCGCCACGTGCAGGGAGAGAGCGGGTTCTCTGGCTCTGCGCGCTTGGACGGCATCCGTCGTTGCGTCGCCGGCGCGCGGTTTCTATTCCATTCACGGAATTAGATTTCGACCCTTTAAAATGACGCAACAACGCGTAATCTAATTTTTTTTCTCTCTCCCTTTCTCTGTTTACTTTTTTTTAATTCTCTATGGCTGCGTCCTTCTGTTCTTGCTTCGAGTTATATTGAATGTCGTATTCTGCGAGGATTTCTGTATGAGAATCTGTAGCGCGGCTGCAATGCTGTAAACAAAAGGGCGAACTCTTATGCTCTAGATGCTTGTTACTGTTTGTGCTTGTCCTTTTACTTGTGCATGTCATGTGTGCATATTGTGCACGAGTGGGTCCTTCCATGCATCCATAATCTAATCTGGGGTTAGCGTGCCAGGCGTATGGCCAGGCAAACATCTCCAGCTTCTCATTAAAAAGACGTCTCTCTCTGTCTCACGTCTATTATGCAATCAAGAAAGAGAACAAACAGAAGCTGCTTTTGGCGAAGCTGCGCTCGGAACGGTAAGTTATTTGCAGCACCCATGCAAACTTGATGGAGAGCACAATATATAAGTGTATAACTTCCATTAGCTGCCTCTCATTGCCACAAGCTTAAGACATTCTGTGCTGATTAGACTTATTTATTTATTTATTTATTTATTTATTTATTTATTTATTTATTTATTTATTTATTTATTTATTTATTTATTTATTTATTTATTTATTCAATGCATGTGGCCCACAAATATGTCATCGGCCTCTTCGCAATGTTTAATAGTTGCATTAATGAAAGGATAGTGTAAGGTGAACTCCTCAATTCTTACAGTATTTATGCAGTTTGCTACCACACGCACAGCAGCTATCTGCATAAATTTAAAAAAAGGGCATGAAAATAAAATATTATTTTCATATAAAACACTGTAGAGCGGCGGGACGCAGCTCTACGCAGTCTCACATTAGATGAACAGCTATGGGCAGTCCAACGGCCCGCGAAGCGGCCGATAGGCTAGGCCTTTCGGTCCCAACGTGGGAGCGGGCTAGGAAACGAGCGCGACCCAATGGACCATGATAAAGTTTTTCCATCCATCCATTCATATAGTCTCCGATAGGATACTAAAGGAAACAGTCTTCTAGCAGAAGCGGTATTCTCGGTCGTTAATTTTCGAGGACACAATCACTTTCACGAGACTAGCACCATACGCGTCGGCGACAGCAGCATTCGCTTTGCACGCAGTCTTAATACATTGACAAGAACGAAAGAAAGCTTCGCTTAACTAAAATAACACGGGGGTGGGCGAGGGGGGCGGTGGGGCAAGGGTGCATGCTGCGTTTACAACGCTAAAAAAAAAAAAACATCAGACAAACTTATCCGCCCAAACTTGCACTAAAGAAAAATATGAACAAATAGACAAAAAGCCACAATCTACAAAGACAAAGGAAATTAAGTCAGTGACAGGTCGATAATGCAGCAGCATGTAAGTACCACTCAAAGGGAACGTGTACATATGCGGCGAGCGAAGATAACATTGGGCGCACTCAAACGCGGTTCAATTTGGCATAGCTGCCAACTGCCTGCGTTCAGCCCTCAGCAATCCGTGTGAGCACCCGCTGGCAACAAGGTTGTAGTGAGCAAAGTGCAGTGGCTTAGGAAGACAGGCTTTATTGCCTCTGTGCCAGAGAGCGCAAAGGAAGGAGCGCCGGGACAAGAACAGAAAAACGGCCAGTTGCTGTGTCTTATGCGCACCACCTGTTGCACCGCCTCAGGAGGACGACATGTCAAGTGCGGCTTTCACCTGCTGTTCTCGGTACCGGACAAGTTGACACGTGTATTTGAAGTCATCAACAACAACAAAAAAGACGAAAGTTCGTCCAGCGAAAAAAAAAAAACACCACTCCTTTCATCATATGCAGAACAATAATTGTTTACACTATTCTCCTTTTCCGTGGTCAATGCTACAGCGGCCAGACTTGGCAATGTAAATGCGACATACTGAGAAAACAGTGTGATGAAGCGGTACAGGCATTAGCGGGGTCCGATCGATTTTACGAAAACGTACTCATTCCCTATTAGAATTTCAGACACACCCTTGTGACACTCGTGCAGCTGTGAAGAAACAATAGAACACGTGTTGTGTTCTTGTCATTGTTATGATATCTAACCCAGCGTTCTTCGGAGTGTGTTAGACCGGCTAGATCGTAGACGATTTCCAGAGACAAGGGGCTAGAGTCACAAAGCTTTTCTTCCGTAAGTGCTGTTTGCCATTGGCCGGCCGCCTTAGATAATAATATGTCTTGCATCCGGATTGGCTGAAATTCTTTCTTACGAACAATTCTAGCGTAAGGAGTTTTTTTTTTTTTTTAATTGGGGCCAAGATTCTTCGACCATCCACGCGTTGCTTTCTAAGCCTGCGATGCGTGGAGCCATAGAGTTTCTCAAATCGACAGGCTTCGGCGGCCGATTGTAGGCGTGATGGACAGCCACATGTGTTCTCAGACCACTGTATAAGAGATGCCAATGCACACCTTTATTTCACAGCACACGTGTTCTGGGAATGTACAAAGGGAAATGCAGTTTAATCCACGAAGTTCATTGCATAAAAAAAGGAGCCCTATAGTTGTGTTAGCACTGCGCCTATCGCAGGCTTCTAAATACAATACTATAATTTGTCAACGGTTGCGTGCTACATGTCTCGGACAACTGGTGCCCTTCAGTCCCATTTGAGTCCTTCAGTCTCTTGCCACGTTAATTTCTTGGATTTCCTTTTCTTGGTAGTTAAATAGATCAAAGGCCAGCATCATTACTGTTCTGCAGTGTTTTGTGTGTCCTGCTAAGGCGCTTTTTTCTTTCCCATAAGTGCTGGAAATCTCTAAAATTGTGCATCCAACTAGACCAGGGCCCGTATTCATAAAAAAACTCTTACGCCTGTATTGTTCGTAAGAGCAAATACCACCCAATCCTGATGTATGACATAATATTAGCGAAAGTGGTAGGCGAATGGCAAAGAGCACGTACGAACGAAAATCTTTGTCCAGAGTTGCCCAGCTTTTTCTTTTTTTTTTCTTTTTTTGTGTTGCTGTTGTTGTTGTTTTTGTTGTTGCTGCTGCTGTTGTTGCTGTTGTTGTCATCTTAGATGTGTTGTTGTCTTAGCTATTGCGTTGTTTTGAAGCTCGTTTTTGATCGCTAAAATCTATGTATGGTTGTCTCAAGGAAACCATGCCAAATCGTAAAAAAATCCACATACCAACCATAATTCTCATGGTGGCATAACAAATGGAGTGCCACATTTTCCAAGTGTAAATTTAGCATGAAACTTTGCCCAATTGAGTAAGGGAATCAGTCAGTAATTAAGTTAAGGGAATCAGAGTGAATAGTGGGTCTGGCAATTTCTTACCTTCACGCCGCGCCCTGCGTGACGAACGAAGCATTCGGCACTACTGGTCAATTTTCTTGCAAATGATAACTGTTTCCAGTAGCAAGCTGCCACTGAAAGACGCGTGCATGGCACGGCAAAAGGTTATCTCCCCGAAACCCGGCTGTCGTGCCGGCCCGCAGGGTTGCACGATTGTTAGAGGGACACTAAAGGGCAAGACGAAATCAAAATTTTGCTAACACATTTAGTCGATAACCACAAAAATGGCGTAGACTTCAATATGCACGAGAATCAAATCAAAGCAAGACAGTTAAGACATAGTGGACTTGACCAGCGAAAATTATCCTCTCCCTACTTTTCAATGTTGCCTAGAGTGGCAATATACGACAGTAGTATTTATTTATTTATTTATTTATTTATTTATTTATTTATTTATTTATTTATTTATTTATTTATTTATTTATTTATTTATTTATTTATTTTGATCGCTTGCTTGCTTGCGTTCACTTTGGCTAGCTGCATCGTAAGTAAACCAGGGCCAGTGTTCTCGGTCGATCATTTTCCGGAACACTTTCACCCGCGAAATCGGCATGTGGTCAGTGACTATAGCGTTATGCTGACGTGCACGAGGTCGCGAGGTCTATTCCCGGTCGCGACGGCCGCATTCCAATGAGAACGGAACGCACAAAACGCTCTTGCACCGTGCTTTGGGTGCGCGTAAGAGAACTCCATGTAGCCGAAATGACACCGGAGTCCACCACTGCGCACGGCAGCTGTCATAGTTCGTGCGTTGCTTTGGGGCGTTAAACGCAGGAACATTAAACGACTAAAAACTGAGGAAGCCGGTAGGGGTTTATGGTCCGCAAAGGCAGAGCGCACGATATTAAACGATCTGGTTCATTCAACACATTGAGTGCTATATACGAATTTTGGCAACACGTGCGGAGGGTGTACAGTATAGCCAAATAAGCACTCGCGTGCTTTGCACAAAACTTTGCCCACTACTGCCATTTTTGTTTTGAAGTTATGTTCGTGCGGCAATGCGCACTCCGGAGCGGGACACAGTATATAGCCACTGCGCTATCGCGCGACATTCGCGGTTGGTAGTTTGTACAAAGTGTTACGCCTCACAAAGACTCCGAGTATGGTCTGTGCGTGTATTTCGGACGCCACGATAGCAAATATTAGTAGCGGACGAGCACGACGTTGTGTGCATCTCAAAGAAGTAGGACTTCAAAAACATGTCAGCCGTGATCTCAGCAAACGACTTCAGTGCCAAACAAATCGCAGTAGTCTGCAGGTTGTTTTTTTTTTCGTACTCTCTACGTCATTCTTCGTAAGTAATGTCCAGCGTGCCGCCTCACTGGATTGATGGCCATCCCGCCAGTGAGCTAGTAAATCAGTGCGCACTAAAAATGATGATTTTGCAAATGATCGATCGAGAATACGCCCCCAGTGCCTTGTTCCAACATGGTCCACGAAACTGAAAAGGTCCCCTCAGGAAACGGCGCATCGGCACAAATGCTTCGCTCCCCGAATTCGATACGGTGAGGACAACTGACCAACCAACAGAACAAGCAAAAAAACACCAACTGCGAATGGTACGATTTACGCACGGCGTCGTTGCACTGTCCATCTCGCCAAACCGCAACGTTCGCTGCAGGAACTGAACCCGGCAAGCAAATAAAAAGGCCTCACTGAAGGGTTTTTTTTTAATTTTATTTATTTACTAGTATACCCTGTATAAACTGTGACAGAGGGAAAGAAAGAACGCCTCGTGACATTGCACGACCAATAATGTGGCACATCACGGCCGTTGAAGCGCGTTGTGAAGTCCTGCAGCCCGTACAAAAGAAGTGTACACAGAGGCAGTTTTTCTGACATTATATTGAACGGTTAAACAGTGTGAGAGGGGGGGGGGGGGGGGGCGCAAATACCCACAGGACAAGCAGAAAGCATAAAGAACCGTGACGAGAAATTGTGTTCTGAGCGCCTCTGTTTCTGTGTCGTGTTGCTGCTTTTTCGTGGATAACAGTTCAAGGTTTTGTAAGAAATGACCGAACCATCAACGCTATACCCTTCTTCCCCCTAGAAAAAATTGCCTGACTTTAACGCAACACACACCGCCCAGTTTTTTTCACAGTTGTCACTTAAAGCTAACGAATCGTGCAACTCTGTCGGGATACCGTCCGGTGACAGGCAGAGAAGGAAGACGCCGGTTGTACGTATCAGAGCTGTATCGACAACAAAGTAAGTATCAATCTTTAAACAAACTGGTTACAACACGCATTAAAAAGTGAAACACTAACATTGGTTTCTCGTCATGCCAAAATGTATAGGCGAAGCATTGCAGTTCTAAAGGTGTTGTGGGACGCTCCTCGAACGTGGTAAATAAAGGCATTCAATCTCCTACAGGCACACACACACACGCACACACGCACACGCACACACGCACGCACGCACGCACGCACGCACGCACGCACACACGCACGCACGCACACGCGCGCGTGCGCTCGCGCGCACGCACAAGTTTGTTTTGTTTTGTTTAAAACGTTCAAAAAGCATTTCCGGGTGCCCTCCCGCCTCCCTTTCTCTTCTTTTTTTTTCCCCGCAACACTTTTTTTTACACTTTTATGTCACTTTTGTGCTTGCAATCCATAAATATATGAGCTCTAAGAAATGAACGTTGTCTTACGCACGGCATTGTGATTTTATGTGACACGAAGGAGCCAGCTTCGCCTGCAGGCCGTCAACACCTCCTAACAATAATGTTCTTAAAAAGCAATCATTCGCTAAATCGTCAGCCATGAATGGCTAGTGCCGTTCCATTTTTTATTCC